>NC_140012.1:34196978-34262188 GCF_964263955.1 Coregonus lavaretus | reverse complement strand
ATTAATTTCATGCTGAATGACTCACAGAGTGGAGTAGTAATACATATTCATCAGCCTGTCTATGACTCTTGGCCTGGCTGTTCACTGTGCCATATAAGACATACTGAGCAGTAGGCAGAGGTGCCAATCATGCTTTTAGGAATCTTTTTGTTGCTCTTTCCTCTTGCCAGTACAATGCTGTAATTCAATTCAAACCTATACATGACGTCTTGATAATCCACGGCATCTCAAGGGATTTTATCCTGTCATTATAATTTCAACTTAATTTCAAACTATAATTTGAATAGCCTAATCATGTAAACAGTTGTTTGGAGAGTAGTTAGACATTGATATTGATATTGAAATCTGTACGCTGTTGAAACCATTTCCTCTGGTTTTTTTGTTGTTGTAAAGGCCAAGAAAGTGAATGTGTTTGCAATGAGGCATGCAGGGAAATGGCGAGGCTCCGTGTGAGAAAATGGAATAGTCCATTTCCAATCCAGTCTCCCTGCCCTGGAATATCCACCTGGCTAGCGACAATTTGTCTCAGGAGGCATACATACACACCCAAAGAGGGGTACACGCACACATGGACACTCACGCAGATCCATATGCACACACACACACACACACACACACACACTCCCCTCTTGATGCAGAGCCCAACCTAGATAATTAAGCACTTGGTGTTGTCATAATAAACCATATCCCCGTTAACCTCTTTGGTTGTGTACAGATATCATCCCATCCCTGCTTTCATAAATAGCCTCGTCCCATCTTTAGTCACAGACAAAGTGTCAGTTTACAACAGTAACAGAGAGAGCCTGCGTCCCTATGTGCCCTGGTCAAAAGTGGTGCACTATATAGGGAATAGGGTATCATTTGGGAAGCAGCTAGACATACAGTGGTGGGGGAGAGACTGATGCCTCTCCGACTCGGGTTAAAAGTGTCATGAATCACAGTGTGGCGAAATGTGACAGCAGTGTGTCCCAAATGGCACCCTATTCCCTTATATAGTGCACCGCTGAGGGACAAAACCAGTCTTTAAAAGGGGCACTTGTCGTCTCCTTCTCTCTCTCTTCCTCTCTTTCTCTCTTTCTCTCTTTCACTCTCTCTCTCTCTCTCTCTCTCTCTCTCTCTCTCTCTCTCTCTCTCTCTCTCTCTCTCTCTCTCTCTCTCTCTCAATTTAATTTAATTTAATTTAAGGGCTTTATTGGCATGGGAAACGTGTGTTAACATTGCCAAAGCAAGTGAAGTAGATAGTAAACAAAAGTGAAATAAACAATCAATATTAACAGTAAACATTACACTCAGAAGTTTCAAAAGAATAAAGACATTTCAAATGTCATATTATGTATATATACAGTGTTGTAACAATGTGCAAATAGTTAAAGTACAAATGGGAAAATAAATAAACATAAATATGGGTTGTATTTACAATGGTGTTTGTTCTTCACTGGTTGCCCTTTTCTTGTGGCAACACTCTCTCTCTCTCTCTCACACCCTCTCTCTCTCTATTGTCAAATTCCTCTTTCAGCTAAAATCTCCATTCCTTAAAAACATCATGCATACCACATGAATCATGCATTGCATAACAGAACAATAACTCTACAGTATTTCAAAACACGAACTTCAAAACATGAAGGCCATGACTCATATTTTCATATGCATATGACTCAATCACCACACACACACACACACAAACACACACACACACACACACACACACACACACACACACACACACACACACACACACACACACACACACACACACACACACACACACACACACACACACACACACACACACACACACACACACACACCCCTCTTGATGCAGAGCCCAACCTAGATAATTAAGCACTTGGTGTTGTCATAATAAACCATATCCCCGTTAACCTCTTTGGTTGTGTACAGATATCATCCCATCCCTGCTTTTATAAATAGCCTCGTCCCATCTTTAGTCACAGACAAAGTGTCAGTTTACAACAGTGACAGACAGAGCCTGCGTCCCTATGTGCCCTGGTCAAAAGTGGTGCACTATATAGGGAATAGGGTATCATTTGGGAAGCAGCTAGACATACAGTGGTGGGGGAGAGACTGATGCCTCTCCGACTCTGATTAAAAGTGTCATGAATCACAGTGTGGCGAAATGTGACAGCAGTGTGTCCCAAATGGCACACTATTCTCTTATATAGTGCACTACATTTGACCAGAGCCCATAGTACACACTGTAGGGAGTGGGGTGCCATTTGGGATGCAACCACTATCGATCAGATTAATTTGTGCACATGTTTTATGGAAGACAATGGCAGTGGCATTAGGTTTATGAATCATCATTGAATAGGCTCCCATTACAAAAATTGTCATCCATGTTGCGGACTTCCTGTTGGTAATTTTCAAGTCAGTTTGTTTGGAGGAGAAGGGGGTGGGGTTGTTAGTATGACCAAAGGGATGACTGATAAAATGATTTGTTTTATTTGAGCTAGACGCCACAAATCCCTGTGAGGGAGGGCTTGGTATTGAGGGGACAGTATGGTTATTATGGGATGTTCTGTGTGTTATACTCAGATACTACTACCGAGGACACATTGGGTTCGTCCTAAATGGCACCCTATTCCCTATATAGTGCACTAGTTTTTCCAGAGCCCTGGTCAAAAGTAGTGCACTATAAAGGGAATAGGGTTTCATTTGGGATGCATCCATTGCAGTTCTGAGAGCGTCGTTCTGCTTTTATAGCAATGTGGGTGTCGTGTGTGGAGAATAACCTGAGGCAAAGATTTAATGTTATACAATATTTACCCATTTGCCTGAAGTAGAATAGAAGAAAAAAATAATTTGAATGAAATGTAGGAGTAACAGTTAAAGCCTCCTCGCTTCTGAAGAGTAGTTATTTATTTCTCCTCTCCTCCACCACATCTGTGCAACTAAGGGCCAACATTGTGTTTTTCATCCACTGCAGTAGCTTTCTTTCTCTTCCTCCTCCTCTCAGTCCCTCCTCCTCTCAGTCTCTCCCTCCTCCTCTCAGTCTCTCCCTCCTCCTCAGTCTCTTCCTCCTCCTCTCAGTCTCTCCCTCCTCCTCTCAGTCTCTCCCTCCTCCTCTCAGTCCCTCCTCCTCTCAGTCTCTCCCTCCTCCTCTCAGTCTCTCCCTCCTCCTCTCAGTCCCTCCTCCTCTCAGTGTCTCCCTCCTCCTCTCAGTGTCTCCCTCCTCCTCTCAGTCTCTCCCTCCTCCTCTCAGTCTCTCCCTCCTCCTCTCAGTCCCTCCTCCTCTCAGTCTCTCCCTCCTCCTCAGTCTCTTCCTCCTCCTCTCAGTCTCTCCCTCCTCCTCTCAGTCTCTCCCTCCTCCTCTCAGTCCCTCCTCCTCTCAGTCTCTCCCTCCTCCTCTCAGTCTCTCCCTCCTCCTCTCAGTCCCTCCTCCTCTCAGTGTCTCCCTCCTCCTCTCAGTGTCTCCCTCCTCCTCTCAGTCTCTCCCTCCTCCTCTCAGTCCCTCCTCCTCTCAGTGTCTCCCTCCTCCTCTCAGTGTCTCCCTCCTCCTCTCAGTCTCTCCCTCCTCCTCTCAGTCTCTCCCTCCTCCTCTCAGTCCCTCCTCCTCTCAGTCTCTCCCTCCTCCTCTCAGTCTCTCCCTCCTCCTCTCAGTCCCTCCTCCTCTCAGTGTCTCCCTCCTCCTCTCAGTGTCTCCCTCCTCCTCTCAGTCTCTCCCTCCTCCTCTCAGTCTCTCCCTCCTCCTCTCAGTCCCTCCTCCTCTCAGTGTCTCCCTCCTCCTCTCAGTGTCTCCCTCCTCCTCTCAGTCTCTCCCTCCTCCTCTCAGTCTCTCCCTCCTCCTCTCAGTCCCTCCTCCTCTCAGTGTCTCCCTCCTCCTCTCAGTGTCTCCCTCCTCCTCTCAGTCTCTCCCTCCTCCTCTCAGTCTCTCCCTCCTCCTCTCAGTCCCTCCTCCTCTCAGTGTCTCCCTCCTCCTCTCAGTCTCTTCCTCCTCCTCTCAGTCTCTCCCTCCTCCTCTCAGTCTCTCCCTCCTCCTCTCAGTCCCTCCTCCTCTCAGTGTCTCCCTCCTCCTCTCAGTGTCTCCCTCCTCCTCTCAGTGTCTCCCTCCTCCTCTCAGTCTCTCCCTCCTCCTCTCAGTCCCTCCTCCTCTCAGTGTCTCCCTCCTCCTCTCAGTGTCTCCCTCCTCCTCTCAGTCTCTCCCTCCTCCTCTCAGTCTCTCCCTCCTCCTCTCAGTCCCTCCTCCTCTCAGTGTCTCCCTCCTCCTCTCAGTGTCTCCCTCCTCCTCTCAGTGTCTCCCTCCTCCTCTCAGTCTCTCCCTCCTCCTCTCAGTCTCTCCCTCCTGCCATCTCTTTATTTTTCATCCTTCTCAGTAAGACAAAAATAATGGTGTTCCAAAAAAAGGTCCAGTTGCCAGGACCACAAATACAAATTCCATCTAGACACCATTGCCCTAGAGCACACAAAAAACGATACATACCTTGGCCTAAACATCAGCGCCACAGGTAACTTCCACAAAGCTGTGAACGATCTGAGAGACAAGGCAAGAAGGGCCTTCTATGCCAACAAAAGGAACATACAATTTGACATCCCAATTAGGATCTGGCTAAAAATACTTGAATCAGTTATAGAACCCATTGCCCTTTATGGTTGTGAGGTCTGGGGTCCGCTCACCAACCAAGAATTCACAAAATGGGACAAACACCAAAATCCTACATAGGCTTCACATCCCAGTTAGTGTGGAGAAGGTTACAATATTTGTGTCGGTTCAAAGAGATGTTCTGCAAACGTTTACAATATTCTAAGAAATTGAACAATACAAATGGAGTGTTATGTTCTGTAAGACAGTTGATATAGGAACAAGGAGATTAAGTACTATAGAACCAGTGTGGCTGGTATAATGTTATGTAATGGAGATCACAAAGAGAACCTAGTGGGCTACGTTAACATTGAATAACGTACTGTGATATGAAGAGAGACATTTCCTGCTGGCATCATGCAGCCCTGTTGGGGCAGAGGAGAGGACACTGCATACTGACATAAGTTCACATAACCTCCCAGTTATAATGAGGTGGATGAAGACACACACACATGCACACACACACTGGGCAAAGCGACGGAGAGGAGGAGACAGGGGAATTAAATAACCAAGGTTAGCTTCACGGGCGCTTGGCTTTGAGCTCGCCCACAGCGACACTTCATAGGTCAGATGGCTAGAGAGAGAGGGAGGGGAGAGGGAGAGAGGGGAGAGAGAGAGATGGAGAGAGGCTGTCCGGCTGGCTGGGAGACGTGGAGGCACTCATTAGCCCAGTCTGCCATTGACAGGTCACAGGGACACAGAGTGTGTGTGTGTGCGTGTGTGCGTGTGAGTGTGTGTGTGTGTGTGTGTGGAAACATGCCTGCAGACACCTCTAATCTCCTTCTTTGACCATGAACCACAATGACTCTGGCTGTACTGTAGCTAACACTGATGCATACACTGATGGAATTATTTGTGTTGTTCTTTGTCAATCACGCAAGCATAGTTGCGTGTTTGCATGCTAATAGAGAATCAACCTAATGACATTGTTATGAGCTCATGAACAAGACCGTTAGGAGTGTATTTAATGTGATGTGAATGTATCTTTGATATGGAGAGGCTGTGTTTTGCGGGAAAGGACAATGGCATTTTGCAGGCTTTTTAGCATGAGAACCGACCAGATATTAGGCCTAATCTATTTTGGCAGGGCTATTCCAACCTCATGTAAGAGTGTTTATAGGAATATATGTATTGAATTTCATCATATAAATCATATTACAATTATTCATTTTATTCACCATAGGACATAGGATGATAAGAACATGCAAGCCAAGTTATTTTAGTTTTTTTAACAAATTCCATTCCAGCTTTCACTTTCGTTGCCATGTTCTCATCTCACTGCATATTACAGAGTGTGGTCTCTGACTCTTCACTAATAGAAGTGAGATATAGAAATACATGTCAAAGATCACCTAAACTAATTGTATTGGGAGATCTCAATGCTGCTGGTTCGTCGAAAAATACCGGTCAAAAGTTTTAGAACACCTACTCATTCAAGGGGTTTTCTTTATTTTTACAATTTTCTACATTGTAGAATAATAGTGAAGACATCAAAACTATGAAATAACACATATGGAATCATGTAGTAACCGAAAAAGTGTTAAACAAATCAAAATATATACTTCAAATAGCCACCCTTTGCCTTGATGACAGCTTTGCACGCTCTTGGCATTCTCTCAACCAGCTTCACCTGGAATGCTTTTCCAACAGTCTTGAAGGAGTTCCCACATATGCTGAGCGCTTGTTGGCTGCTTATCCTTCACTCTGCGGTCCGACTCATCCCAAACTATCTCAATTTGGTTGAGGTCGGGGGATTGTGGAGGCCAGGTCATCTGATGCAGCACTCCATCACTCTCCTTCTTGGTAAATAGCCCTTACACAGCCTGGAGGTGTGTTGGGTCATTGTCCTGTTGAAAAACAAATGATAGTCCCACTAAGCCCAAACCAAATGGGATGGCGTGTCGCTGCAGAATGCTGTAGTAGCCATGCTGGTTAAGTGTGCCTTGAATTCTAAATAAATCACAGACAGTGTCACCAGCAAAGCACCCCGACACCATAACACCTCCTACATGCTTTATGGTGGGAAATACACATGCAGAGATCAACCGTTCACCCACAACGCGTCTCACAAAGACATGGCGGTTGTAACCAAAAATCTCAATTTGGACTCCAGACCAAAGGACACATTTCCACAGGTCTAATGTCCATTGCTCGCGTTTCTTGGCCCAAGCAAGTCTCTTCTTATTATTGGTGTCCTTTAGTAGTGGTTTCTTTGCAGCAATTCGACCATGAAGGCCTGATTCACACAGTCTCTTCTGAACAGTTGATGTTGAGATGTGTCTGTTACTTGAACTCTGTGAAGCATTTATTTGGGCTGCAATTTCTGAGGCTGGTAACTCTAATTAACTTATTCTCTGCAGCAGAGGTAACTCTGGGTCTTCCATTCCTGTGGCGGTCCTCATGAGAGCCAGTTTCATCATAGTGCTTGATGATTTTTGCAACTGCACTTAAAGAAACATTCAAAGTTCTTGAAATGTTCCATACTGACTGACCTTCATGTCTTAAAGTAATGATGGACTGTCGTTTCCCTTTGCTTATTTGAGCTGTTCTTGCCATAATATGGACTTGGTCTTTTACTAAATATTGCTATCTTCTGTATACCCCACTACCTTGTCACAAAACAACTGATTGGCTCAAATGCACAAATTACCTTTTAAGAAGGCACACCTGTTAATTGAAATGCATTCCAGGTGACTACCTCATGAAGCTGGTTGAGAGAATGCCAAGAGTGTGTAAAGCTGTCATCAAGGCAAAGGGGTGGCTATTTGAAGAATCTCAAATATAAAATATATTTTGTTTTGTTTAACACTTTTTGGGTTACTACATGATTCCATATGTGTTATTTCATAGTTTTGATGTCTTCACTATTATTCTACAATGTAGAAAATAGTACAAATAAAGAAAACCCTTGAATGAGTAGGTCAGGGTTCTTCAATTCCGGTCCTGGAGGGCCGAAACACCTCTGTTTTTCATCGTCTCCTTCTAATCAGGGGCTAATTCAGACCTTGGACACCAGGTGAGTGCTATTAACTACCAGGTAGAAATAAAAAACAGAAGTGTTTCGGCCCTCCAGGACCGGAATTGAAGAACCCTGGAGTAGGTGTTCTAAAACGTTTGACTGGTAGTGTACCTATTACGATTATAGAGATAATTTTTTAAAAAGAAACTGGTAATGGGTTAAAATACACTGGGGAATCAGCACAATAGAGACAATTATCTGTATACTTTATTCATGAAGACGTTCATGTCTGCATCCCGAATGACACCCTATTCCCAGTATAGTGCATTACTTTTGACAAGAGCTCTATGGGGTAGTGCACTATGTAGGGAATAGGGTGCCATGTGGGATGCATTCCCATAAATGTCACCCGAGACTAAGAAAGCAGGCGATGCATTTATATGGTGTTATTATTATAAGGAAGATGTTTTCTAATCAATTTTATTTTAGAGTAATAGAATTCCCTCGTTTTTTTATGTCCAATTATATAACGAGACAGGAGAGAGATGATAGGGATGATACTCTCCCATTGTTTGGCCAAAACGAAGGAAGGAGGGGAACTATTATGTCTGTCTGTTGCCATGGTTTTTGTTTGTTGATGAAGTCTAATTATGGCTTGACTCACTGACACACTGACTCACACATTTACTGAAATACCCTGACTGTAGAATGAATGCATGGTTGCTTTGAATTTCTTTCTATATTTTTGGCTTCTTTGAAAGTAAAGTTGGCCTGAATTGGAATGTGTCTTATTTGTCTTATCTGGTTAAGGATCTTACACTCTGGATGAAATCCAAAATGTAACGTCTGTACTGAAACGTGGCGCCACACAACCAATACAACTCTATGGCCCATTTGTTACAGCGAAAAATCAGTTTTAAATCCGTGCATCGATACAGTACGCTATACTTCTCCCCTGGTATTTTCCTCCTGTGGAAAGGTCCCTTTCATAATGACCACTGTAGTTCATGCATACCTGGAATTAAACAGATTAACCTTTCGTTCGTTATGAGAGTTCTAGGCTAGAAGCCTTAAATCCTCCTCTGCCCATTGTGCCTATGGGAAAATACAGTTATGAACTCTAAATATATTACCTCCAAAAGGCCACGATTCCCATGGTACTGATACGTCCCAGAGCTCTGATGAAAGTCAGAGAACAGAACTGTCAAAGGGTTCCATGGTCCCTGTTCTGTGTTCCGTGGGTTCCGTGCCCTGTGTTAATGTAATGGGGTTGCTCCAGCTGGGCTCCTCCTCCTGAGACATAGGTAATCCCTGTGGACGATGGAGGTGAGGATTATGGATTCTGGGGATTGTCTGCCTTGAGTAAAGTAGCTCGGATAGGAACATCAGGCTACAGTCCATGTATGGTGCATATATCTAATGTACAGTTGAAGTCGGAAGTTTACATACACTTAGGTTGGAGTCATTAAAACTCGTTTTTCAACCACTCCACAAATTTCTTGTTAACAAACTATAGTTTTGGCAAGTCGGTTAGGACATCTACTTTGTGCATGACACAAGTCATTTTTCCAACAATTGTTTACAGACAGATCATTTCACTTATAATTCACTGTATCACAATTCCAGTGGATCAGAGGTTTACATACACTAAGTTGACTGTGCCTTTAAACAGCTTGGAAAATTCCAGAAAATGATGTCATGGCTTTAGAAGCTTCTGATAGGCTAACTGACATAATTTGAGTCAATTGGAGGTGTACCTGTGGATATATTTCAAGGCCTACCTTCAAACTCAGTGCCTCTTTGCTTGACATCATGGGAAAATCAAAACAAATCAGCCAAGACCTCGGAAAAAAAGTATGGTTCATCCTTGGGAGAAATTTCCAAACGCCTGAAGGTACCACGTTCATCTGTACAAACAATAGTACGCAAGTATAAATACCATGGTACCATGCAGCCGTCATACCACTTAGGAAGGAGATGCATTCTGTCTCTTAGAGATGAACATACTTTGGTGCGAAAAGTGCAAATCAATCCCAGAACAACAGCAAAGGACCTTGTGAAGATGTTGGAGGAAACAGGTACAAATGTATCTATATCCACAGTAAAATGAGTCCTATATCGACATAACCTGAAAGGCTGCTCAGCAAGGAAGAAGCCACTGCTCCAAAACCGCCATAAAAAAGCCAGACTACTGTTTGCAACTGCACAAGGGGACAAAGATCATACTTTTTGGAGAAATGTCCTCTGGTCTGATGAAACAAAAATAGAACTGTTTGGCCATAATAACCATCGTTATGTTTGGAGGAAAAAGGGTGTAGCTTGCAAGCCGAAGAACACCATCCCAAACGTGAAGCATGGGGGTGGCAGCATCATGCTGTGAGGGTGCTTTGCTGCAGGAGGGACTGGTGCACTTCAGAAAATAGATGGCATCATGAGGAAGGAAAATTATGTGGATATATTGAAGCAACATCTCAAGACATCAGTCAGGAAGTTAAAGCTTGGTCGCAAATGGGTCTTCCAAATGGACAATGACCCCAAGCATACTTCCAAAGTTCTGGCAAAATGGCTTAAGGACAACAAAGTCAAGGTATTGGAGTGGCCATCACAAAGCCCTGACCTCAATCCTATAGAACATTTGTGGGCAGAACTGAAAAAGCGTGTGCGAGCAAGGAGGCCTACAAACCTGACTCAGTTACACCAGTTCTGTCAGGTGGAATGGGCCAAAATTCACTCAACTTACTGTGGGAAGCTTGTGGAAGGCTACCCAAAACGTTTGATGAAAGTTAAACATTTTAAAGGCAATGCTACCAAATACTAATTGAATATACAGTGGGGGAAAAAAAGTATTTAGTCAGCCACCAATTGTTAAAGTTCTCCCACTTAAAAAGATGAGAGTGGCCTGTAATTTTTATCATAGGTACACGTCAACTATGACAGACAAAATGAGAATTTTTTTCCAGAAAATCACATTGTAGGATTTTTAATGAATTTATATTTAATTATGGTGGAAAATAAGTATTTGGTCAATAACAAAAGTTTCTCAATACTTTGTTATATACCCTTTGTTGGCAATGACACAGGTCAAACGTTTTCTGTAAGTCTTCACAAGGTTTTCACACACTGTTGCTGGTATTTTGGCCCAGATCTCCTTTAGAGCAGTGATGTTTTGGGGCTATCGCTGGGCAACACGGACTTTCAACTCCCTCCAAATATTTTCTATGGGGTTGAGATCTGGAGACTGGCTAGGCCACTCCAGGACCTTGAAATGCTTCTTACGAAGCCACTCCTTCGTTGCCCGGGCGGTGTGTTTGGGATCATTGTCATGCTGAAAGACCCAGCCACGTTTCATCTTCAATGCCCTTGCTGATGGAAGGAGGTTTTCACTCAAAATCTCACGATACATGGCCCCATTCATTCTTTCCTTTACACGGATCAGTCGTCCTGATCCCTTTGCAGAAAAACAGCCCCAAAGCATGATGTTTCCACCCCCATGCTTCACAGTAGGTATGGTGTTCTTTGGATGCAACTCAGCATTCTTTGTCCTCCAAACACGATGAGTTGAGTTTTTACCAAAAAGTTATATTTTGGTTTCATCTGACCATATGACATTCTCCCAATCCTCTTCCGGATCATCCAAATGCACTCTAGCAAACTTCAGACGGGCCTGGACATGTACTGGCTTAAGCAGGGGGACACGTCTGGCACTGCAGGATTTGAGTCCCTGGCGGCGTAGTGTGTTACTGATGGTAGGCTTTGTTACTTTGGTCCCAGCTCTCTGCAGGTCATTCACTAGGTCCCCCCGTGTGGTTCTGGGATTTTTGCTCACCGTTCTTGTGATCATTTTGACCCCACGGGGTGAGATCTTGCGTGGAGCCCCAGATCGAGGGAGATTATCAGTGGTCTTGTATGTCTTCCATTTCCTAATAATTGCTCCCACAGTTGATTTCTTCAAACCAAGCTGCTTACCTATTTCAGATTCAGTCTTCCCAGCCTGGTGCAGGTCTACAATTTTGTTTCTGGTGTCCTTTGACAGCTCTTTTGTCTTGGCCATAGTGGAGTTTGGAGTGTGACTGTTTGAGGTTGTGGACAGGTGTCTTTTATACTGATAACAAGTTCAAACAGGTGCCATTAATACAGGTAACGAGTGGAGGACAGAGGAGCCTCTTAAAGAAGAAGTTACAGGTCTGTGAGAGCCAGAAATCTTGCTTGTTTGTAGGTGACCAAATACTTATTTTCCACCATAATTTGCAAATAAATTCATTAAGAATCCTACAATGTGATTTTCTGGATTTTTTTTTTCTCAATTTGTCTGTCATAGTTGACGTGTACCTATGATGAAAATTACAGGCCTCTCTCATTTTTTTAAGTGGGAGAACTTGCACAATTGGTGGCTGACTAAATACTTTTTTCCCCACTGTATATAAACTTTTGACCCACTGGGAATGTGATGAAATAAATAAAAGCTTAAATAAATCATTCTCTCTATTCTGACATTTAACATTCTTAAAATAAAGTGGTGATCCTAACTGACCTAAAACAGGGAATTTTTACTAGGATTAAATGTCAGGAATTGTGAAACACTGAGTTTAAATGTATTTGGCTAAGGTGTATGTAAACTTCTGACTTCAACTGTACATACGGAAATGTAGATATTGTGGCGTAGTCAGTAAATGTCTAAAGCCGATTACTCACTACACAACATTCACCACAGATTGTAATTTTTATATGATGCCCTGATATTCATAAGACATTTGAGACGTCATAAGACGTCTGGTACACAATTAATTAATACTTTTTATGAATTTACATGTGAATCTCCACAGTACTAGCATTAAATGAACACTGAATATTGCCTGTTCCAGTGAGGATTCTAGTCTGCTATACTACAGTGAGCGGATGAAGGTCACATTATCAGACAAAGCTCAGAGGACCCTGATGTAGAATGACTTTCCACGCTGTTCTTCAAGCAGACAGGCAGCCAGTCACAATCATCAACACTGGTTTCCACTACACCCTGATTAGTGTGACATGGACTAATGTGGCCTAATGACTTCAGGGCTAGTCAGTTTTTTATCAGAAACTGGTCTTGAGAAAGGCTTTGTGCTTAAAACATTGACATTAAACAGTCTCCATTAGGCCTACAGTATATCTCTGCTCTGTATTTTCTCTCTGTATTGATCCCTTATTGATCTTCAATGTGAA
This sequence comes from Coregonus lavaretus, assembly GCF_964263955.1. NCBI lineage: Eukaryota > Metazoa > Chordata > Actinopteri > Salmoniformes > Salmonidae > Coregonus > Coregonus lavaretus. The sequence continues at coordinate 34,249,430 of NC_140012.1, read as the reverse complement.
TGTGTCACTAATTTTAGTCTCCACTCTCCAGCTGCCAATAGTTGATAATTACATTGCAAATTGAGTCAAATTATTTATCTCATACTAGTGCTAGTGTTATGGTGTTTGATCTCCAACGTGAATGTGTTATTATAGTCTCCGGCTGTAATTCACTAATGCTAATCATTAGCTAATGCTAATCAAATCACATTACCGTCACACCTCTGTGGAGAGCATGAAAGACAGGGTCGTCATGGTAGCAACACATACAATATGTCACCGTGTGACTGTGTGTAGCATGTAATTCCTTTTAATTGAGTGTGTCTGTGATTCTTGATCAACTGCCACACCGTCCTACCAGCCAGCAAAACCTGGGTTGGAATACTATTTCAAATAATTTCAAATACTTTATCTGTGCTTGATTGTGCTTGCCTGGCACAATTTCATTGATTGAAAGGTCCCAAAACTGCCAACCCCACCCACTGGCAGTCCAGGGCAGGCAGGCTAAAGCAAACGCTCAAAATATTTGAAAGAATTCAGATAGTATTTGATCTCAGGTCTGCTGTCAGACAATCTGTCAGCCTGCCTGCAACCCAACCGCTGTCATTTACACAGCTGCGTCACTGAACCCGCTGTACCTACAGACTCAGACAGGAGGGGAAATGTCACTGATATCATGCAGGGCAGTAATAGAGGTCCCGATGGGTCCATACACTCTGCTTCACCTATATGCTGCAGAGTCTTTGTTTGATTGAAAAGAGGTTACACCCTAAAGAAGTGGGCGCTCAACGTGAACAAGAGCTAGAGATCGAGAATGGTCCTTCAGTCCCTCGTCGTGTGGCTAGCTATAGTAGTGTGGAGAATGGTTTCCTTCCCTCATCGTGTGGCTAGGTATAGTACTGTGGAGAATGGTCCTTCCTTCCCTTGTAGTGTGGCTAGCTAAGGTTCCTTCCCTCGTCGTGTAGGTAGATATAGTACTGTTGAGAATGATCCTTCCTTCCCTCGTCGTGTGGCTAGCTAAGGTACTGTGGAGAATGGTCCTTCCTTCCCTCGTCGTGTGGCTAGGTATAGTACTGTGGAGAATAGTCCTTCCTTCCCTCGTCATGTGCCTCCTGAGTGACGCAGTGCCACTAGAGATCCTGGTACGAATCCAGGCTCTGTCTTAGCTGGCCGCGACCGGGAGACCCATGGGGCGGCGCACAATTCGTCCAGGGGAGGGAATGGCCGGCAGGGATGTAGCTCAGTTGGTAGAGTGTGGCGTTTGCAACGCCAGGGTTGTGGGTTCGATTCCCACGGGGGGCCAGTATGAAAAAAAATTATATATATAATAATGTATGCACTCACTAAACTGTAAGTCACTCTGGATAAGAGCGTCTGCTAAATGACTAAAATGTAAAAAAATGTACATGCTAGCTATGGTACTGTGGAGAATGGTTTCCTTCCCTCGTCGTGTGGCTAGGTATAGTACTATGGAGAATGGTCCTTCCTTCCATCGTCGTGTCGCTAACTATGGTACTGTGGAGAATGGTCATTCCTTCCCTCGTCGTGTGGCTAGCTATGGGACTGTGGAGAATAGTCCTTCCTTCCCTCGTTGTGTGACTAGCTATGGTATTGTGGAGTGGTCCTTCCTTCCCTCGTCATGTGGCTAGCTATGAGACTGTGGAGAATGGACCTTCCTTCCCTCGTTGTGTGACTAGCTATGGTACTGTGGAGTGGTCCTTCCTTCACCCGCCGTGGGTAGCTATGGTACTGTGGAGAATGATCCATCTTCCCTCGTCATGTGGCTAGCTATGGTACTGTGGAGAATGATCCTTCCTTCCCTTGTTGTGTGACTAACTATGGTACTGTGGAGAATGGTCCTTCCTTCCCTCGTTGTGTGACTAGGTATGGTATTCTGCAGAATGGTCCTTCCTTCCCTCGTTGTGTGACTAGCTATGGTACTGTGGAGAATGGTCCTTCCTTCCCTCGTCGTGTGACTAGCTATGGTACTGTGGAGAATGGACCTTCCTTCCCTCGTCGTGTGGCTAGCTATTGTATTGTGCTGATCCAATAGTTCCTTGTTCGTTCTATCCGGACGACAGATGGCTAGGTTTTCACACTGAACTGCTAGACCAAACAAGATGTGGACGTTTACTGTAGAGTGAAATATTCTAGCTAAAAGATGATGGGCTATATACAGTGAGGGAAAAAAGTGTTTGATCCCCTGCTGATTTTGTATGTTTGCCCACTGACAAAGACATGATCAGTCTATAATTTTAATGGTAGGTTTATTTGAACAGTGAGAGACAGAATAACAACAAAAAAATCCAGAAAAATTGATTTGCATTTTAATGAGGGAAAGAAGTATTTGACCCCTCTGCAAAACATGACTTGGTACTTGGTGAAAAACCCTTGTTGGCAATCACAGAGGTCAGACGTTTCTTGTAGTTGGCCACCAGGTTTGCACACATCTCAGGAGGGATTTTGTTCCACTCCTCTTTGCAGATCTTCTCCAAGTCATTAAGGTTTCGAGGCTGACGTTTGACAACTCGAACCTTCAGCTCCCTCCACATATTTTCTATGGGATTAAGGTCTGGAGACTGGCTAGGCCACTCCAGGACCTTAATGTGCTTCTTCTTGAGCCACTCCTTTGTTGCCTTGGCCATGTGTTTTGGGGTCATTGTCATGCTGGAATACCCATCCACAACCCATTTTCAATGCCCTGGCTGAGGGAAGGAGGTTCTCACCCAAGATTTGACGGTACATGGCCCCGTCCATCGTCCCTTTGATGCGGTGAAGTTGTCCTGTCCCCTTAACAGAAAAACACCCCCAAAGCATAATGTTTCCACCTCCATGTTTGACGGTGGGGATGGTGTTCTTGGGGTCATAGGCAGCATTCCTCCTCCTCCAAACACGGCTAGTTGAGTTGATGCCAAAGAGCTCGATTTTGTTCTCATCTGACCACAAAACTTTCACCCAGTTCTCCTCTGAATCATTCAGATGTTCATTGGCAAACTTCAGACGGGCCTGTATATGTGCTTTCTTGAGCAGGGGGACCTTGCGGGCGCTGCAGGATTTCAGTCCTTCACGGCATAGTGTGTTACCAATTGTTTTCTTGGTGACTATGGTCCCAGCTGCCTTGAGATCATTGACAAAATCCTCCCGTGTAGTTCTGGGCTGATTCCTCACTGTTCTCATGATCATTGCAACTCCACGAGGTGAGATCTTGCATGTAGCCCCAGGCCGAGGGAGATTGACAGTTATTTTGTGTTTCTATCGTTTGCGAATAATCGCACCAAACTGTTGTCACCTTCTCACCAAGCTGCTTGGCGATGGTCTTGTAGCCCATTCCATCCTTGTGTATGTCTACAATCTTGTCCCTGACATCCTTGGAGAGCTCTTTGGTCTTGGCCATGGTGGAGAGTTTGGAATCTGATTAATTGATTGCTTCTGTGGACAGGTGTCTTTTATACAGGTAACTCGCTGAGATTAGGAGCACTCCCTTTAAGAGTGTGCTCCTAATCTCAGCTCGTTACCTGTATAAAAGACACCTGGGAGCCAGAAATCTTTCTGATTGAGAGGTGGTCAAGTACTTATTTCCCTCATTAAAATGCAAATCAATTTATAAAATTTTTTACACGCGTTCTTCTGGATTCTGTCTCTCACTTTTCAAATAAACCTACCATTAAAATTATAGTCTGATCATTTCTTTGTCAGTGGGCAAACGTACAAAATCAGCAGGGGATCAAATACTTTTTTCCCTCACTGTATCTAACAGAAGAAGCTATTGAATTGTGCAGTATGTCTTGAATACTACATGATTGGTATTCCAGTACCGTAACACATTACAATGCTAGATGTCCTGTAGTAGATCCTACTGAAAAACGCATTACCATTGTCTGACTGAAATCTTGGTTTTGGATTGAAATTGTTTTTTTATCTAAGGAATATTTGGAAATATATATATCTCTATTCATCACACCGTATTCATCATATCCAATTCAAAATACTTTATTTGTCCGACATGAGGCAAATTCAACATTGATTAACTCTCAGATATACAGTTGAAGTCGGAAGTTTACATACACCTTAGCCAAATACATTTAAACTCAGTTTTTCACAATTCCTGACATTTAATCCTAGTAAGAATTCCCTGTCTTAGGTCAGTTAGGATCAACACTTTATTTTAAGAATGTGAAATGTCAGAATAATAGTAGATAGAATGATTTATTTCAGCTTTTATTTATTTAATCACATTCCCAGTGGGTCAGAAGTTTACATACACCCAATTAGTATTTGGTAGCATTGCCTTTAAAATGTTTAACTTTCATCAAACGTTTTGGGTAGCCTTCCACAAGCTTCCCACAATAAGTTGGGTGAATTTTGGCCCATTCCTCCTGACAGAGCTGGTGTAACTGAGTCAGGTTTGTAGGCCTTGCTCGCACATGCTTTTTAAGTTCTGCCCACAAATGTTCTATAGGATTGAGGTCAGGGCTTTGTGATGGCCACTCCAATACCTTGACTTTGTTGTCCTTAAGCCATTTTGCCAGAACTTTGGAAGTATGCTTGGGGTCATTGTCCATTTGGAAGACCCATTTGCGACCAAGCTTTAACTTCCTGACTGATGTCTTGAGATGTGCTTCAATATATCCACATAATTTTCCTTCCTCATGATGCCATCTATTTTGTGAAGTGCACCAGTCCATCCTGCAGCAAAGCACCCCCCACAGCATGATACTGCCACCCCCATGCTTCACGGTTGGGATGGTGTTCTTCGGCTTGAAAGCGACTCCCTTTTTACTCCAAACATAACGATGGTCATTATGGCCAAACAGTTCTATTTTTGTTTCATCAGACCAGAGGACATTTCTCCAAAAAGTACAATCTTTGTCCCCATGCAAACCGTAGTCTGTCTTTTTTATGGCGGTTTTAGAGCAGTGGCTTCTTCCTTGCTGAGCGGCCATTCAGGTTATGTCAATATAGGACTCGTTTTACTGTGGATATAGATACTTTTGTACCTGTTTCCTCCAGCATCTTCACAAGGTCCTTTGCTGTTGTTCTGGGATTGATTTGCACTTTTCGCACCAAAGTACGTTTATCTCTAGGAGACAGAATGTGTCTCCTTCCTGAGCGGTATACTTGCGTACTATTGTTTGTACAGATGAATGTTTACCTTCAGGTGTTTGGACATTTCTCCCAAGGATGAACCAGACTTTTTTTTCTGAGGTCTTGGCTGAATTCTTTTGATTTTCCCATGATGTCAAGCAAAGAGGCACTGAGTTTGAAGGTAGGGCTTGAGATACATCCACAGGTACACCTCCAATTGACTCAAATTATGTCAATTAGCCTATCAGAAGCTTCTAAAGCCATGACATCATTTTCTGGAATTTTCCAAGCTGTTTAAAGGCACAGTCAACTTAGTGCATGTAAACCTCTGACCCACTGGAATTGTGATACAGTGAATTATAAGTGAAATAATCTGTCTGTAAAGAATTGTTGGAAAAATTACTTGTCATGCACAAAGTAGATGTCCTAACCGACTTGCCAAAACTATAGTTTGTTAACAAGACATTTGTGGAGTGGTTGAAAAATGAGTTTTAATGACTCCAACCTAAGTGTATGTAAATGTCCGACTTCAACTGTATATATTACTGAACACATATGTATACATATACAGTATGTTTATCCTTACTGCATGTATTATTTAGCCGGCTATGTTGTTCCAATTTACAGGCAGTGTCAAGGACAAAAATAGGTCTAGATGTGTCCGAATTCGCACCCTATTCCCTGCGTAGTGCACTACCCTTTGGTCTCTGGTCAAAAGTAGTGCACTTTGCAGGGAATAGGGTGCCATTTGGGACGCAGTCCTGCATATGGGAAGGGCTCTCTGGAGCCCTCACACATCATTAAGTGTTATAACAAGCCCTGTTTCTTTCCTTGAGCTAGGTAGCTGCCTACAGTTCTGTCTTGTCTCCCTAGAGAGGCTAGAAAGGGGCTCTGCACGATTATCAGTGGCAGAACAACACTGTAACAACAACAACATCTACCCCATACTAACAATGCCATTTTTACAATAATACATAGAGATAGTACGGAGCCAAATACATCTGTTATAGTCTAATAAGGGGTTTAATATGTTACAAAAGGACATAAGTATTAGATCATTGGATTAATAATACAATACAATGATTCTAAATCTACAATACTGAGAACACAACAATTGTTAGCTATCTATGTCAAATAGCTTGACGTATAATGGATTTAAAATCCGAATATCATCAAAGTTATTTTCCTGGAATAAGCCAGAAACATTTCAAATCAAATCAAATCAAATCAAATTTTATTGGCCACATGCGCCAAATACAACAGGTGCAGACATTACAGTGAAATGCTTACCCTTAACCAACAGTGCATTAATTTTTTTATAAAAAAGTAGAATAAAACAAAAAAGTGTTGAGAAAAAAAGAGCAGAAGTAAAATAAAATAACAGTAGGGAGGCTATATATACAGGGGGGTATCGGTGCAGAGTCCATGTGCGGGGGCACCGGCTAGTTGAGGTAGTTGAAGTAATATGTACATGTGGGTAGAGTTAAAGTGACTATGCATAAATAATTAACAGAGTAGCAGCAGCGTAAAAATATGGGGTGGGGGGGGCAGTGCAAATAGTCCGGGTAGCCATGATTAGCTGTTTAGGAGTCTTATACTTGGGGGTAGAAGCTGTTGAGAAGTCTTTTGGACCTAGACTTGGCACTCCGGTACCGCTTGCCGTGCGGTAGCAGAGAGAACAGTCTATGACTAGGGTGGCTGGAGTCTTTGACAATTATGAGGGCCTTCCTCTGACACCCCCTGGTATAGAGGTCCTGGATGGCAGGAAGCTTGGCCCCAGTGATGTACTGGGCCGTACGCACTACCCTCTGTAGTGCCTTATGGTCGGAGGCCTAGCAGTTGCCATACCAGGTGGTGATGTAACCAGTCAGGATGCTCTCGATGGTGCAGCTGTAGAATTTTTTGAGGATCTGAGGACCCATGCCAAATCTTTTCAGTCTCCTGAGGGGGAATAGGCTTTGTCATGCCCTCTTCACGACTGTCTTGGTGTGTTTGGACCATGATAGTTCGTTGGTGATGTGGACACCAAGGAACTTGAAGCTCTCAACCTGTTCCACTACCGCCCCGTCGATGAGAATGGGGGCGTGCTCAGTCCTCTTTTTTTTCCTGTAGTCCACAATCATCTCCTTTGTCTTGGTCACGTTGAGGGAGATGTTGTTATCCTGGCACCACATGGCCAGGTCTCTGACCTCCTCCCTATAGGCTGTCTCATCGTTGTCGGTGATCAGGCCTACCACTGTTGTGTCGTCGGCAAACTTAATGATGGTGTTGGAGTCGTGCCTGGCCATGCAGTCATGGGTGAATAGGGAGTACAGGAGGGGACTGAGCACGCACCCCTGAGGGGCCCCCGTGTTGAGGATCAGTGTGGCTGTGTTGTTACCTACCCTTACCACCTGGGGGCGGCCCGTCAGGAAGTCCAGGATCCAGTTGCAGAGGGAGGTGTTTAGTCCCAGGATCCTTAGCTTAGTGATGAGCTTTGAGGGCACAATGGTGTTGAATGCTGAGCTGTAGTCAATGAATAGCATTCTCACGTAGGTGTTCCTCTTGTCCAGGTGGGAAACTGTTTTTTTCAGGGCAACTGTTTTATAGTGCCAGCCATGCTATTGGTTAGTTATACAACGATCATGGCAGGCAATATAGGATTTCCCAGGGTTAAACAAGGGAGTCTCTCTCTCTCTCTCTCTCTCTCTCTCTCTCTCTCTCTCTCTCTCTGTCTGTCTCTGTCTGTCTCTCCCTCCTCCAAATTCAGTTTGTAGCAGAGAAACAAGTAGCAGACAGAAACACATGCAGGCAGAGAGGGCCTTGGGTACATAGCGTAGGCAGGACATTGATAAAATAATTCAAATCCACTCAAAACAAGCCCCTGAAACATGAAATAAATAAACCATTAGCTAGAGAAGAAGATATTGCAACAGCGCTGGGGAAATTGAAATCTGAAGTGTTCTGTCTCAATTGGGGTGGTGTGTGTGCGTGCGTGCATGCATACGTGCATGTTAGCGTAGTCAAGCTGTCTCTCTGCCTCGTGCTGTCTCTATGCGATAGTGAGTGACGATCTCTCCATTTGCCTGAACGGGCTAAATTGCTTTGGTGTAGTTAAATTACATGGTTGCTTCCCAAGCGGCACCCTATTCCCTTTGTAGTGCACTACTTTTGACCATGGCCCATACGGCACTAAATAGGGAATAGGGTGTCATTTCAGACTGAACTAAATGCATATTTTAGAGTGAGCTATCTGTGGCTGTCTGAGGGTTTTTGGCAAGGTAGTGTTATTGCCACTTAGTACGACTCACAATATAATTAAATGGTGCTTCAAAAGTGAAGCTGGTTAATAATAATAATGATATGAATTGTGTTTAATAGTTTTTTGGGTAGAATGGAATTAGCGATTGCACATACTGTAAGCCCAAGCATAGATCTGTGATGTATTATAGAAAAGCCATTTCATAGAAACGCTCTGATGTATTATTAATGATGTAGAATGTCTATGGCATAGACATTCAAGAGTGCCTTGATTGATATGGGGGGTAGATCAGCTTTAATACTGCAGATAGATTGTAGCTTCCATCAATGTAATTGTCTGCATAATTTCCAATCCCCCCATAAAAAAAATGTTTTCTTCCCTTAACCCTACCAACCCTCCCCTAATTGGAGTACACTAATGGACAACAACACTTAGGCTTCTACTTCCAGCTTAAACATACTACATACATTTTACGGATAATGTATTTTACAATAGTTATCTTTTTTTTGTTTTTAATCCCATCCTTTAGTTTTAATTTTCTTCTTTATTATTATTAATCTAAATAGGCTGAAGCAGAACCCACTGCCTCTCTTACACTGCCTGTATTAACAAGTCTAGGAAGACATTGACATCTCACTAAGGCCTCTGCACTGAACCCAGCACCACATAAATCACTCTCTGCGAAGCGACATCAGAATAAATAGACAATGAAGAAGTCTTTATATGTTTAAAAACCAGCAGCAGATGAAATGTTGACACAGGGATTTTCAATTCTGATTTCCCAGACATCTCCTCCCTCTTGCAAAACCATGTGTATCCTATTGAGAGAGAAAAAAAGTATTCATCTTTTGAACATGGTGGTTTTGTGAGTGCTGACAAACCGTTCCTTGGCTATTAAAATCATTTGTCACTGTCACTGGATCTGGTGGAGGTTAGATTGGAGTTCCTGGAGACGATGGTGCTTTGGGACCTGAGATGGGGTCTGGAGGACTGGTCTGGGCTGGCTGGGGGGGGGGGGGGGGGCAGAGGCAGTGTATAGGTACTGCCCCACAGTGATATATAGTACAGAATAGAGAAGGGGTGATGTCCTTATTCTTAGTGGTCTTCATGCCCTACTGTATGGTCCCAAAGAGCATGTTATAGACATAAAGCTGTAGTGTTGCACTATATCTTCTGTCTGTTGAAGGGCTGTTATGTTATGTGGTAAACAGATTGACCTTTTTAAAATTAGATTAGAATTGGTTTAATAAGATTTTATTGGATTAGATTTTAGATTAAGATTAAAATGGAAGTGATACAGTTAAGTGAGACAGGCTTGTCTGTGACGGTGAACGTGGCTTTCATCATCAGGCATATTATAATATCTGCATTTGGCTATCTTGACTGAGAGGGCTGAAGAATGGGAAGACTATGTAGCAAAGGGAGAATTTACATCCAGGCAAAGTCTGGGAAGAACAATGTTGCTCTATTTGTCCTTAAATGCCAGTGGTAGCTGCCATCACAGACACTTGGACATTGAAAACGTGTTGCATGCAGCGACGGATTTAGATCTGATGCCAAAAAGCTGTTCTATTGACTTGTCTCTATGTGAAGATAAATCGAGTATCTCTCTTCTCCCTAAAAAACACCAACAAACAAAAAACATAAGATACTGAGGGGCATAAACGTGAAGCGATGTAAAAAAAAATACAACAAATAGACAAAGGGGTTTTGTTATCAAAATGATTGTTATGAACTTTATCTCGAGTCGTGCCTATGTGAAACAAATGGCCCTGTCAACGGGAACACATCGTCCATAATTCTACCTCCGTCTTTTTTATTCCATAAACAGTTTTTCCAATCAACACCTGGCACCCTAATCCCTACATAGTGCAATGTATAGGGAATAGAGTGCCATTTGGGAAGCAAGCCTGGTGCTGGGTGCCTCATACTGGCCGGCCTTGGTGCCAGAGATAAATAAGCATAATTAATTTGTAGCGGGGTGACAGGGAGAGGTGATGCTCAGGACGGAGAGGCGGCGAAAACAGAACAGCAAGCGTTATTAATGACCAGTCGGGTGAACCACAAGGACCACAGTCACTCAGGAGGTTAGGAATGAGGGATTGAGGGAGAAGAGGGATGGAGGACAGCAGAGTAGGAGGGGAGGAGGAGGTGAAGAGTGAGATAGGGAGGGAGGAGGAGGACGGGAGGTCAGGAGAGAGGGATGGAGGACAGCAGAGTAGGAGGGGAGGAGGAGGAGAAGAGGGAGATAGGGAGGGAGGAGGAGGACGGGAGGTCAGGAGAGAGGGATGGAGGACAGCAGAGTAGGAGGGGAGGAGGAGGTGAAGAGTGAGATAGGGAGGGAGGAGGAGGACGGGAGGTCAGGAGAGAGGTATGGAGGAAAAGCAGAGTAGGAGGGGAGGAGGAGGTGAAGAGTGAGATAGGGAGGGAGGAGGAGGACGGGAGGTCAGGAGAGAGGGATGGAGGACAGCAGAGTAGGAGGGGAGGAGGAGGTGAAGAGTGAGATAGGGAGGGAGGAGGAGGACGGGAGGTCAGGAGAGAGGGATGGAGGACAGCAGAGTAGGAGGGGAGGAGGAGGAGAAGAGGGAGATAGGGAGGGAGGAGGAGGACGGGAGGTCAGGAGAGAGGGATGGAGGACAGCAGAGTAGGAGGGGAGGAGGAGGAGAAGAGGGAGATAGGGAGGGAGGAGGAGGACGGGAGGTCAGGAGAGAGGGATGGAGGACAGCAGAGTAGGAGGGGAGGAGGAGGTGAAGAGTGAGATAGGGAGGGAGGAGGAGGACGGGAGGTCAGGAGAGAGGTATGGAGGAAAAGCAGAGTAGGAGGGGAGGAGGAGGTGAAGAGTGAGATAGGGAGGGAGGAGGAGGACGGGAGGTCAGGAGAGAGGGATGGAGGACAGCAGAGTAGGAGGGGAGGAGGAGGTGAAGAGTGAGATAGGGAGGGAGGAGGAGGACGGGAGGTCAGGAGAGAGGGATGGAGGACAGCAGAGTAGGAGGGGAGGAGGAGGAGAAGAGGGAGATAGGGAGGGAGGAGGAGGACGGGAGGTCAGGAGAGAGGGATGGAGGACAGCAGAGTAGGAGGGGAGGAGGAGGTGAAGAGTGAGATAGGGAGGGAGGAGGAGGACGGGAGGTCAGGAGAGAGGGATGGAGGACAGCAGAGTAGGAGGGGAGGAGGAGGAGAAGAGGGAGATAGGGAGGGAGGAGGAGGACGGGAGGTCAGGAGAGAGGTATGGAGGACAGCAGAGTAGGAGGGGAGGAGGAGGTGAAGAGTGAGATAGGGAGGGAGGAGGAGGACGGGAGGTCAGGAGAGAGGGATGGAGGACAGCAGAGTAGGAGGGGAGGAGGAGGAGAAGAGGGAGATAGGGAGGGAGGAGGAGGACGGGAGGTCAGGAGAGAGGGATGGAGGAGAGTGGGGGAGGAGATGAGGGTCCTAACATAGAGGACGAGATGAATGGTAAATTGCAGAGAAAGAACTGGTTAACTGATAGTAGTTGAGGGTGGTAACTAAGGTTTCCAATACTAGTTTTGGTCCGGTCTCGCTCGCAACTTCTCCTTGATCCTCCTAGTTTCTCATACGGGCCCAGTTTGCTCTTGTATGCCTATCCTAACCCCTGCTCTGTGGCCTTGTGATATAGATGATCCACGGTGATGGGTTAGTGGGTTAGTGGTTGGCGTTAGATAGGTTCCATTTGATCAAGGTATTACTTTACCAAGATGGATGATTTTTAAGCATGTTGCTAGGATCCCAATGTCCATTCTAGAGTTACAGTGCATTCGGAAAGTATTCAGACTCCTTGACTTTTTCCACATTTTGCTACGTTACAGCCTTATTCTAAAATTGATTACATTGTTTTTCTTCTTCATCAATCTACATAATGACAAAGCAAAAACAGGTTTTAGCAAATTTTTGCAAATTTATAAAAAATAAAAAACAGAAATATAACATTTACATAAGTATTCAGACCCTTTACTCGATTACAGCCTTGAGTCTTGGGTATGACGCTACAAGCTTGGCACACCTGTATTTGGGGAGTTTCGCCCATTCTTCTCTGCAGATCCTCTCAAGCTCTGTCAGGTTGGATGGGGAACATTGCTGCACAGCTATTTTCAGGTCAATTTTCAGGTCTCACAGCTATTTTCAGGTCTCCCCATAATGACAAGGCAAAAACAGGTTTTAGCAAATTTTTACAAATGTATGAAAATAAAAGTACATAAAATACACATTTACATAGGTATTCAGACCCTTTACTCAGTACTTTGTTGAAGCACCTTTGGCAGCGATTACAGCCTTGAGTCTTCTTGGGTATGACGCTACAAACTTGGCACACCTGTATTTGGGGAGTTTCTCCCATTCTTCTCTGCAGATCCTCTCAAGCTCTGTCAGGTTGGATGGGGAGCGTTGCTGCACAGCTATTTTCAGGTCCCTCCAGAGATGTTCAATCGGGTTCAAGTCCAGGCTCTGGCTGGGCCACTCAGGACATTCAGAGACTTGTCCCGAAGCCTCTCCTGCGTCGTCTTGGCTGTGTGCTTAGGGTCGTTGTCTTGTTGGAAGGTGAACCTTCGCCCCAGTCTGAGGTCCTGAGTGCTCTGGAGCAGCTTTTCATCAAGGATCTCCTTGTACTTTGCTCCGTTCATCTTTCCCGCGATCCTGACTAGCCGCTGAAAAACATCCCCACAGCATGATGCTGTCATCACCATGCTTCACCGTAGGGATGGTGCCAGGTTTCCTCCAGACGTGATGCTTGGTATTCAGGCCAAAGAGTTCAATATTGGTTTCATCAGACCAGAGAATCTTGTTTCTCATGGTCTGAGAGTCTTTAGGTGTCTTTTGGCGAACTCCAAGCGGGCTGTCATGTGCCTTTTACTGAGTAGTGGCTTCCGTCTGGCCACGCTACCATAAAGGCCTGATTGGTAGAGTGCTGCAGAGATGGTTGACCTTCTGGAAGGTTCTCCCATCTCCACAGAGGAACTCTAGAGCTCTGTCAGAGTGACCATCGGGTTCTTGGTCACCTCCCTGACCAAGGCCCTTCTCCCCCGATTGCTCAGTTTAGCCGGACGACCAGCTCTAGGAAGAGTCTTGGTGGTTCCAAACTTCTTCCTTTTAAGGATGATGGAGGCCACTTAGTTTGTGGGGACCTTCAATGCTGCAGACATTTTTTGGTACCCTTCCTCAGATCTGTGCATCGACACAATCCTGTCTCTGAGCTCTACAGACAATTCCTTCAACCTCATGGCTTGGTTTTTGCTCTGACATGCACTGTCAACTGTGGGACCTTGTATAGACAGTTGTGTGCCTTTCCAAATAATGTCCAATCAATTGAATTTACCACAAGTGGACTCCAATCAATTTGTAGAAACATCTCAAGTATGATAAATGGAAACAGGATGCACCTGAGCTCAATTTCGAGTCTCATAGCAAAGGGTCTGAATACTTATGTAAATAAGGTTTTTCTGTTTTAATTTTTTATATATTAGCAACATTTCTAAAAACCTGTTTTTGCTTTGTCATTATGGGGTAATGTGTGTAGATTGCTAAGGATTAATTTTTTTTTTATCCATTGTAGAATAAGGCTGTAATATAACAAAATGTGGAAAAGGTCAAGGGGTCTGAATACTTTCTCAAGGCACTGTATAATATTTAATTATATGGTTTCCATGATGTTGAGTTACTTGGGTTAGTAGCTGGTCTTGTGTGGAGGCAGCAGGCATTGGTCGAATGGGGTTAGTAGCTGGTCTACTGTCATGGCAGCATGCAGGTCTAGTCCAAGGTTGCTGGGTAACTGGGTTAGCTAGTGCCTTGTCTTCTGTAGAGGCAGGGAGGCAGGCATGTAGGTCTGTGTAACCGTGACCTCACCACCTACGGAGAGGTCACATCTGCTCTTGATTGGTTATTCCTCTGTAACCTTGGCCAGTCCAGATAACAAGTGGAAGTACAGTTAAAACCAGACTTGTGCATATGTCCATTTGTGTGTCCAGATTAAGTTCAAGTTCAAGTTGTACTGTCACATGCACAATACAGTGAAATGCATAACTTGCAAGCTCTACCCAACAGTGTAGTTAAATAAATTATAAAAAAATTATAAAGAAAACATGAGAAATAAGAAATACGAGAAAAAATAGTATAGCTTCCTCTCATACGTCTTATTTGTCATGTTTTCATTATAATATATATATATATATATATATATATATATATATATATATATATATATATATATATATATATATATATATATACAGTGGGGAGAACAAGTATTTGATACATTGCCGACCGATTTTGCAGGTTTTCCTACTTACAAAGCATGTAGAGGTCTATCATTTTTATCATAGGTACACTTCAACTGTGAGAGACAGAATCTAAAACAAAAATCCAGAAAATCACATTGTATGATTTTTAAGTAATTCATTTGCATTTTATTGCATGACATAAGTATTTGATCACCTACCAACCAGTAAGAATTCCGGCTCTCACAGACCTGTTAGTTTTTCTTTAAGAAGCACTCCTGTTCTCCACTCAATACTTTTATTAAATGCACCTGTTTGAACTTGTTACCTGTATAAAAGACACCTGTCCACACACTCAATTAAACAGACTCCAACCTCTCCACAATGGCCAAGACCAGAGAGCTGTGTAAGGACATCAGGGATAAAATTGTAGACCTGCACAAGGCTGGGATGGGCTACAGGACAATAGGCAAGCAGCTTGGTGAGAAGGCAACAACTGTTGGCGCAATTATTAGAAAATTGAAGAAGTTCAAGATGACGGTCAATCACCCTCGGTCTGGGGCTCCATGCAAGATCTCACCTCGTGGGGCATCAATGATCATGAGGAAGGTGAGGGATCAGCCCAGAACTACACGGCAGGACCTGGTCAATGACCTGAAGAGAGCTGGGACCACAGTCTCAAAGAAAACCATTAGCAACACACTACGCCGTCATGGATTAAAATCCTGCAGCGCATGCAAGGTCCCCCTGCTCAAGCCAGCGCATGTCCAGGCCCGTCTGAAGTTTGCCAATAACCATCTGGATGATCCAGAGGAGGAATGGGAGAAGGTCATGTGGTCTGATGAGACAAAAATAGAGCTTTTTGGTCTAAACTCCACTCACCGTGTTTGGAGGAAAAAGAAGGATGAGTACAACCCCAAGAACACCATCCCAACCGTGAAGCATGGAGGTGGAAACATCATTCTTTGGGGATGCTTTTCTGCAAAGGGGACAGGACGACTGCACCATATTGAGGGGAGGATGGATGGGGCCATGTATCGCGAGATCTTGGCCAACAACCTCCTTCCCTCAGTAAGAGCATTGAAGATGGGTCGTGGCTGGGTCTTCCAGCATGACAACAACCCGAAACACACAGCCAGGGCAACTAAGGAGTGGCTCCGTAAGAAGCACCTCAAGGTCCTGGATTGGCCTAGCCAGTCTCCAGACCTGAACCCAATAGAAAATATTTGGAGGGAGCTGAAAGTACGTATTGCCCAGCGACAGCCCCGAAACCTGAAGGATCTGGAGAAGGTCTGTATGGAGGAGTGGGCCAAAATCCCTGCTGCAGTGTGTGCAAACCTGGTCAAGACCTACAGGAAACGTATGATCTCTGTAATTGCAAACAAAGGTTTCTGTATCAAATATTAAATTCTGCTTTTCTGATGTATCAAATACTTATGTCATGCAATAAAATGCAAATTAATTACTTAAAAATCATACAATGTGATTTTCTGGATTCCGTCTCTCACAGTTGAAGTGTACCTATGATAAAAATTACAGACCTCTACATGCTTTGTAAGTAGGAAAACCTGCAAAATCAGCAGTGTATCAAATACTTGTTCTCCCCACTGTATATATATACAGTGAGTGAATAAAATATTTGATCCCCTGCTGATTTTGTACGTTTGCCCACTGACAAAGAAATGATCAGTCTGTAATTTTTATGGTAGGTTTATTTGAATAGTGAGAGACAGAATAACAACAACAAAATCCAGAAAAACGCATGTCAAAAATGTTAAAAATTGATTTGCATTTTAATGAGGGAAATAAGTATTTGACCCCTCTGCAAAACATGACTTACTACTTGGTGGCAAAACCCTAGTTGGCAATCACAGAGATCAGATGTTTCTTGTAGTTGGCCACCAGGTTTGCACACATCTCAGGAGGGATTCTGTCCCACTCCTCTTTGCAGATCTTCTCCAAGTCATTAAGGTTTCGAGGCTGACGGCCACTCCAGGACCTTAATGTGCTTCTTCTTGAGCCACTCCTTTGTTGCCTTGGCCGTGTGTTTTGGGTCATTGTCATGCTGGAATACCCATCCACAACCCATTTTCAATGCCCTGGCTGAGGGAAGGAGGTTCTCACCCAAGATTTGACTGTGCATGGCCCCGTCCATCATCCCTTTGATGCAGTGAAGTTGTCCGGTCCCCTTAGCAGAAAAACACCCTCAAAGCATAATGTTTCCACCTCCATGTTTGAAGGTGGGGATGGTGTTCTTGGGGTCATAGGCAGCATTCCTCCTCCTCCAAACTCGGTGAGTTGAGTTGATGCCAAAGAGCTCCATTTTGGTCTCATCTGACCACAACACTTTCACCCAGTTCTCCTCTGAATCATTCAGATGTTCATTGGCAAACTTCCGACGGCCCTGCAATGTGCTTTCTTGAGCAGGGGGACCTTGCGGGCGCTGCAGGATTTCAGTCCTTCACGGCGTAGTGTGTTACCAGTTGTTTTCTTGGTGACTATGGTCCCAGCTGCCTTGAGATCATTGACAAGATCCTCCCGTGTAGTTCTGGGCTGATTCCTCACCGTTCTCATGATCATTTCAACTCCACGAGGTGAGATCTTGCATGGAGCCCCAGGCCGAGGGAGATTGACAGTTCTTTTGTGTTTCTTCCATTTGTGAATAATCGCACCAACTGTTGTCACCTTCTCACCAAGCTGCTTGGTGATGGTCTTGTAGCCCATTCCATCCTTGTGTAGGTCTATAATCTTGTCACTGACATCCTTGGAGAGCTCTTTGTTCTTGGCCATGGTGGAGAGTTTGGAATCTGATTGATTGATTGCTTCTGTGGACAGGTGTCTTTTATACAGGTAACAAACTGAGATTAGGAGCACTCCCTTTAAGAGTGTGCTCCTAATCTCAGCTTGTTACCTGTATAAAAGATACCTGGGAGCCAGAAATCTTTCTGATTGAGAGGGGGTCAAATACTTATTTCCATCATTAAAATGCAAATCAATTTATAACATTTTTGACATGCATTTCTCTGGATTTTGTTGTTGTTATTCTGTCTCTTACTGTTCAAATAAACCAACCATTAAAATTATAGACTGATCATGTCTTTGTCAGTGGGCAAACGTACAAAATCAGCAGGGGATCACTGTATATTGATAACTGCACTGTTGGGTACAGGGTCAGTGCCAATACCAAAGTTACAATGTGCAGGGATACTGGAGTAGTTTGAGGTAGATATTTACATGTAGGCGGGGGATTAGGATAAAGTGACTGGTAGCAGGATAAATTACTACTACTACTAATAATAGTAATAATAATAATAATAAACAGTATGGCAGCAGTGTAAGTGGTGGGTGGGTGTTAGAGTTTTAGTGTTAGTGTCAGAGTGTTAGAATGTTAGTGTTAGTGTTAAAATGTTAGGGTTAAAGTGTTAGTGTTAGAGTGTTAGAGTGTTAGTGTTAGAGTGTTAGGGTTAGAGTGTTAGAGTGTTAGTGTTAGAGTGTTAGTGTTAGAGCGTTAGTGTTAGAGTGTTAGGGTTAGAGTGTTAGTGTTAGAGTGTTAGAGTGTTAGTGTGTTAGAGTGTTAGTGTTAGTGTGTTAGTGTTAGAGTGTTAGTGTTAGAGTGTTAGTGTTAGAGTGTTAGCGTGTTAGTGTGTTACAGTGTTAGTGTTAGAATGTTAGTGTTAGTATTAGTGTGAGTGTGTTAGTGTTAGTGTGTTAGAGTGTTAGTGTGTTAGAGTGTTAGAGTATTAATGTTAGAGTGTTAGAATGTTAGTGTTAGTATTAGTGTTAGAGTGTTAGTGTTAGAGTGTTAGCGTGTTAGTGTGTTAGTGTTAGTGTGAGTGTGTTAGTGTTAGTGTGTTAGAGTGTTAGTGTTAGAGTGTTAGTGTTAGTGTGTTAGTGTTAGTGTTAGTGTGTTAGAGTGTTATAGTGTTAGTGTTAGAGTGTTAGTATTAGTGTGTTAGTGTTAGAGTGTTAGTGTTATAGTATTAGTGTTGATGTTAGAGTATTAGTGTTAGTGTGTTAGAGTGTTAGTGTTAGAGTGTTAGTGGTACTGTTAGTGTTAGTGTGTTAGTGTTTTAGAGTTTTAGAGTGTTAGAGTGTTAGTGTGTTAGAGTGTTAGTGTGTTAGAGTGTTAGTGTTAGAGTGTTAGTGTTAGAGTGTTAGTGTGTTAGAGTGTTAGAGTGTTAGAGTGTTAGAGTGTTAGTGTGTTAGTGTGTTAGTTTGTTAGATTGTTAGTGTTAGTGTGTTAGAGTGTTAGTGTGTTAGAGTGTTAGTGTTAGAGTATTAGTGTTAGAGTGTTAGTGTTAGTATTAGAGTGTTAGTGTTACAGTGTTAGTGTGTCAGATTGTTAGTGTTAGAGTGTTAGTGTTAGAGTGAGTGTGTTAGAGTGTTAGTGTTAGAGTGTTAGAGTATTAGTGTTAGTGTTAGAGTGTTAGTGTGTTAGATTGTTAGTGTGTTTGAGTGTTAGTGTTAGTGTTAGCATTAGAGTGTTAGTGTGTTAGAGTGTTAGTGTGTTTGAGTGTTAGTGTTAGTGTTAGTGTTAGAGTGTTAGTGTGTAAGAGTGTCAGTGTTAGAGTGTTTTAGTGTTAGAATGTTAGGGTCAGAGAGTTAGTGCGTTAGAGTGTTAGTGCTAGAGTGTTAGAGTGTTAGTGTTAGTGTTAGAGTGTTAGAGTGTTAGTGTGTTAGAGTGTTAGAGTGTTAGAGTGTTAGTGTTAGAGTGTTAGAGTGTTAGTGTGTTAGAGTGTTAGAATGTTAGAGTGTTAGTGTTAGAGTGTTAGAGTGTTAGTGTAACACTCTGAGTTGCACCTCCTTTTGCCCTCAGAACAGCCTCAATTCGTCAGGGCATGGATTCTACAAGGTGTCGAAAGCTTTCCACAGGGATGCTGACCCATTTTGACTCCGATGCTTCCCACAGTTGTGTCAAGTTGGCTGGATGTCCTTTGGGTGGTGGACCATTCTTGATACACACGGGAAACTGTTGAGCGTGAAAAACCCAGCAGCATTGCAGTTCTTGACAAACTCAAACTGGTGCGCCTGGCACCTATTACCATACCCAGTTCAAAGGCACTTAAATATTTTGTCTTGCCAATTCACCCTCTGAATGGCACACATACACAATCCATGTCTCAATTGTCTCAAGGCTTAACAATCCTTCTTTAACCAGTCTCCTCCCCTTCATCTACACTGATTGAAGTGGATTTAACCAGTGACATCAATAAGGGATCATAGCTTTCACCTGGATTCACATGGCCAATGCCTCCCGTTTTGCATACCGCCCCAACAGATCCACCCACTCCAATTTGCATACCACTCCAGCAGCTCCACTGACGACGCAATCTCAATTGCACTCCACTCTGCCCTCTCCCATCTGGACAAGATGAATACCTATATGAGGATGCTGTTCATCAACACCATAGTGCCCTCCGAGCTCGTCACCAAGCTTCAGTTCCAGGGTCCCGAGATTGGTGACGAGGGGGGTTGGAGACATTACCATGAAATGCTTCACTTACGAGCCATTTTCCCAACAATGCTACATTATTCAGATGTTGGTGTTGGAAGAGAGCCATGGCATCAGCACCTCAAGTTGCTATTACTCTGAGTTTTCTTTAGGCTTTGAAACATCAAGGTTAGATTTCAAAGGAATATGTCTGCCTCTGTTATCTACAGTCAGTCCAGCTGGACAGAGTTTATTTTCCTTATACGGTGAGAAAGATTAATAAAGGATGTAACTAGGGTTGCACATTTCCAGGAACGTTCCCAAAACGTTTTCCAGGTTTTCCAGAAATCCCAGATGGAAGATTCCGGATTCATTGCTTGTTCCCTCCTGTTTCTGGAAATCTTCTAACTGGGATTTCTGGAAAACCTGGGAATTTCTGCAACCTTAGATGTAACTATGAAGACTGTCATTATGCTATCTGCCTATTGCCCTTATGTAATGACGTTACGGTCTTCAATGTTAGCATGCCTGAACAATTAGCACTAATATCCCACTTTTATGGTCCGTCATGAAAAGGTTATTTCGACGGTCATATTATGCTAGAGAAACAGTATCTGTTTTTTTTGCATGGGCTGCATCTCAATCCATTGTATCAGCCAATGTCGGCCATCCGCATCTGCGGTGGAAGGTGGCCGACTTACAGCGGTGTTTTTCAGACCAGGAGACGTCCCGAAAATCGTCTTCTCAAGAAAACATCTGTAGTGTCCGAACGGTTTGGCCTAGAAAATAATATGACCACTCTATGGAAAGATGAGACACCAGTAAAAACAAAAAAAGGAAATATGCTGTGTATGGAGGTAGTTTAGTGCCAAAAAAATGAGTTACATTTGGGTAAAGAAATAACATAATATTTTCCTGATCTTTCTTATATCTCTCAGATATAGGACAGACACTTTAAAACAAACTTCCTTTTGATTTATGTTTTGACTAGCTGTTTTTCCATTTATGAATCTGTTATTCAATGCGTTTCTATGGGCTAATAACAGTAAGGCTTAGACTCTTAAGGATTACACCGCTGCTTTAAGTGTAGAAAAAAAGAGAGAAGTTATTAAGAGAGTCTAAGCTTCCATTCCCCATCCACACACTCCCATTTCCCCGATATCACTCTGCATCTGTCACTAATCTAATACCAATATCAAGAGAATGAGGTCTAATGATTTGATATGTTGTAAAGGGACGGCCTTATTCATTGACCTCTTCTCCTCATTAACCAAACCAACCACACTTTTCCTCTTCACTCTCACCCTATTAAACGGTCTAGAACAAATTGTTGAGTGAACTGTGTGTAGGTAATTAGGGAGGGAGGAGGGCATTGTGTTGCTGCTTGACAGTGACAGGAGATGGTAGTTTGAAACACACACACGCACACACACACTCACACAGTGTCTCTCAGTGACATAAGGCGGTGGTTTACACACACACACACACACACACACACACACACACACACACACACACACACACACACACACACACACACACACACACACACACACACACACACACATACACACTCACACAGTCTCTCTCAGTGACATAAGGTGGTGGTTTACATACACTAGCTTACAGGGGGCTTGACAAACATGTGATTCTTTCTGGGTAATTAGCTCCGTGGCGTCCCCGCGGCACTAACAGGGCTGGTAATTATGAAGAGGGCGCCTCGTTGTTTGTGTGCGTGTGTGTTTGTGTGTGCGTGCACGTTTGTGTGTGTGTGTGTGTGTGTGTGTGTGTGTGTGAGTGTGTCTGTGTGTGTGTGTGTAATTATGAAGAGAGAAAGCCTGGGGACGGTAGTCTGGTAATCTGTAACACTTCAGCTCTACCAGGGACATAATTCAACCTGGGATGAGACGTGTGTGTGTGTATGTGTGTTGGGTGATGTGTGTGTTGAGGAGTTTGATGGGTGAAGGGGATAGAGGGGGGATAAAGAGCGAAGAGAGAGAGGGAGGGAGGGATGGAGGGAGGGTGGGAGGGATGGAGGGATGGAGGGAGGGAGGGAGGGAGGGAGGGAGGGAGGGAGGGAGGGAGGGAGGGAGGGAGGGAGGGAGGGAGGGAGGGAGGGAGGGAGGGAGGGAGGGAGGGACATGTGTTGGGTGGGTCCATGCTGTCATGAGAAGAAACAACAGTCAAGTAATTACCATAGCAAGGACTCAGAGAGGGGTCTGAAACGAGTTGTAGAGAGAGAGAGAGTTAGAGAGATAGAGATAGTTGGAGAGAGAGAGAGATGGCGATGGAGACGAGGTGAGGTGGAATTAAATGCATTCACTCCCCTACTTCCCCTGTCTCTCGGCTGGTGGGTGTCTTTGAGATGGCATTGGGAGAGTGGAGTGTTCCGTTTAATAAGGAAATACACTTCAGAACGCACTGTGTCAGGCAATTATATCATGTGGGTGTCTAGAATGTTGAATGTTTTCAGGAGAGAGGTGCCATCTCTGACTTGACAGTTGTATAAGCGTTATATCATAGAATAAGAACAAAGAAATACATACAGTTATAAAACTATGGGTTTTATGTCCTCTGCTAGTTTTTAATGGCACATACTGTATATCAGTGTATTTAGCTCTTACATGGACTGGCATTCGAGACCCTTTGTCCCAGGGGTTTCAGTATATAGAAATATAGAAGTAGACAACAGATCTGTATCACCTGCCGAGGCATGCCTTCAATGAAAGGTGTTAGAAAAAACATTTGCATAAAGTGTTTTGCGTTATTGTTGCTCTTTTTCAACTGATCTGTTAGATAAAGGGAGGTAAGCTTTATCACCTTGTCCTTTCCTGTCTATTTTTGACAACAGTATTATTTGTCTTTATTAGACCAAGGAAAGACCCATTGTCAAACGTAGTTTGGAATACAAGTAGTTAATTGCCCATAGACAGGCACATTTAGTATGATGACATAACCTTGGTCTGAGTCTAAATAGATTGTGGCCATAGACATATTTAGCATGATGATGTAATGTTGGTCTGATGTTTTAAATAAAACAGAGTGGGTATTTTAGCCTGTAGATGACTGTAACTCAATGATCTGTGTTCTAAGGCTCAAGGTCACTGGCTGGGTGATGTGGCGGGGGAGTGAATTACCATAGCGGCTGCGTATGATCTGACGTCACGCAGGCCTCTCAGTTGGCCGTCTGTCCATCTGTCTGTTTGGATGGGGTGTCTGTGTCCGTCATCTCTGTGTGTGTATGTGAGTGTAGCCTTGCGTTTAGAGCGTTGGGTCAGTAACTGAAAGGTCACTTGTTTGAATACCTGAGCTGACAAGGTGAAAAATCTGTCAATGTGCCCTTGAACAAGGTACTTAACCCAAATTTGCTCCAGGGGTGCCGTACTACTATGTCTGACCCTGTAAAATAACACATTACACTGCACCTATCTGGTGTATGTGACAATGAAACATATATTTAAAAAAATGGAGTTCCGTCAGAGGGGTTTAGCCAACATCTGGCGCTAGCTGGCTCAGAGTGGACTCTGGCCACCTCTGGACCCCTAAGGCCTAGATTGCTGCTGTTGCCTGGCAACCCTGTGCTGTAATTAGCCCTGAGAAGTAGCGCCTTCAGTCAGATCACTCTGCCTCCTCCTTGCCAGGTTGGGGTGTATCACTCCACCTCATGTCCCTGCTAGGGTGGAAGGTATCACTCCTCCTCCCTGCCAGGTTGGAAGGTATGAGCCTGCCTGCCAGGTTGGAAGGTATCACTCTGCCTCATGCCTCTGCCAGGGTGGATCTGGGAGAGAGTGCCAAACCACATCCCCACAGACTGTTTGTCATAGAGATATGCTGAACACAATTCCTGGAAGCTGAAAATGTCCCAGTTCTTCCAAGGCCTACATACTCACCAGACATGTCATTGAGCATGTTTGGGCTCCCGAGTGGCACAGCGGTCTAAGGCACTGCATCTCAGTGCTTGAGGAGTCACTACAGACCCCCTGGTTCGATTCCAGGCTGTATCACAACCGGCCATGATTAAGAGTCCCATAGGGCGATGCACAATTGGCCCAGCGTCATCCGGGTTTGGCCGGTGTAGGCTGTCATTGTAAATAAGAATTTGTTCTTAACTGACTTGCCTAGTTAAATAAAGGTAAAATAAAATAAAAAAAACGTGTTTGACATCTTGTTCCAGTTCCCGCCAATATCCAGCAACTTCAGAAAGCTATTGAAAAGGAGTGTGACAACATTCCACAAGCCACAATCAACAGCCTGATCAACTCTATGCGAAGGAGATGTGTCCTGCTGCATGAGGCAAATGGTGGTCACACCAGATACTGACAGGTTTTCTGATCCACGCCCTTACCTTTTTTATATGTAAAGTCCATAGATTAGGGCTTAATTTATTTATTTCAATTGACTGATTTCCTTATTTGAACTGTAATATTTTTGCATGTTGCATTGATGTTTGTGTTGAATGATTAGTGTTGTATTTAATTCTATGCTGTCTCTCTTGTCTTCTCCTCAAAATATTCCATACCAAGACGAAACCATAATTCATTTTCTCAGAGCATTTCACAGAGAATGTTGAATCTACGTAAATTAGATTAAATATATTTTAATGATTAAAAAGGTGTAGTAAACAGGGGTATTTTAGGGCCCATGAAATACAATTTCATCATCCCAGAAGTTATGCTGTGATAAAGAGGCAGACGGAGACATGTGGCTCAGTTGGTAGAGCATGGAAAAGAAAAAAAGTGAAAATGTATGCACGCGCAACTATAAATTGCTCTGGATTAGAGTGTCTGCTAAATCATTAAAATGTAAATATACACTGCATGAATTCTATTGGGAATAACCTAAAGAAAAGGCATAACAATATTCTATGATAATTACCTAAATATGCTACCAACTGGTATAAAAATATTCATTACAGTCTCTTATCCACATTCTGAATCATTAAGTATAATGACTCACTCGATGTAGGACTTGAGAAGCAACAACAACAAGATAAATTGTTGTTATGTTTGTGATATATTCCCCCCCTCCATCTGCAATGTGCTATTAATTCAACTTAAGTGTAAAACATGACTAATAGCCTACTGAAGGACCTAACGGCCACTGTTGTTGGCAGGGGAGACGAGCGCGTATGTGTTTGTCTGTGTGCGTGTGTATGTACATGTGCATTTGTGTGTGTGCGCCTGCGCCTCTGTGTGTGCGTGAGTGAGTCTGTGTGTGTGTGAATGACCCATGGTGCCTGTGCCTCTGGAGGCAAATAGGGGTTTAAGTAATGACAAATGGCCATAGCGATAGCGTGTTGAGATTGCATTTGCTGTTTGGGGGGTGGGTGGGGTTGAGAATAGCAGCTCATAGGCCTGGTTTAATAAATCACAGTGCAGCATGGAGACTTCCTGTTCTCTGAGATTGACAGACAGAAAAAAGGCTTCATACTGCCATGGAGGAGGTTAAGAGAGAGAGGGATGCGGAGAAAGAGATAGATTATTGTTATTTTTTATTTTTATTTTTTTATTATTTACTACCATTTTATTATATTATTCTTCATTATTTTATTACAATGTATATTGTATACATTGTTGCTTTGGCAATATTGACGCAATGTTTTTCATGCCAATAAAGCAGCTTGAATTTGAATTTGAATTTGAGAGAGAGAGAGAGACCAGGGTGGTGTCCAGGTGGCCCAGACTCAGCCCTCTGGACAGGGCCCGGGCAGGGTTAGCATGGCGCTAGCCGTCCACTCTGAGCCACACTCCAGCCTGCCTCCATACACTCCAGCCTGCCTCCGAGGACTGAGACAAGAGGAGAGGGACAAGTTGATCAAGACAAATAGGGGAAGATCGCAGCAGAGAGTGATAGGATGGGCAGATTAATATGGGTAAAAGGACAAGTTGGGGATAAAAGAGAGAGACAGCGATATGTTGGAAAGGATGCCACCGTCTGTTATGACCAAAAAGAGCTTCTGGCTATCAGGACAGCGATTACTCACCTCGTATTGGACTAAGATTTTTTCTTCAATGAGTCGGACGCAAAGGATATCCTACAGACACCCGACAAGTCCCAAATCCCCGTCATTCGCATGAGAAAGAGACGGAGATATCGTGGACGTAGGTCGGGGTGCCTCGTAAGGATCCGACGGCGAACGAGCAAACTGCCTAAGATAAGATTACGGTTATCCTACCAACGGGACATTAAAAACTGTAATATCTTATGTTTCACCGAGTCGTGGCTGAATGACGACATTAATAACATATAGCTGGCGGGATATACGCTACATCGTCAGGATAGAACGGCTGACTCCGGTAAGACAAGGGGTGGCGGTCTGTGTATATTTGTAAACAACAGCTGGTGCAAAAAATCTAATACTAAGGAAGTCTCAAGGTTTTGCTCGCCTGAGGTAGAGTATCTCATCCTAAGCTGTAGACCACACTATTTACCAAGAGAGTTTTATTCAATATTTTTCGTAGCTGTCTATATACCAACACAAACCAATGATGGCACTAAGACTGCACTCAATGAGCTGTATAAGTCCATAAGTAAACAGGAAAACGCTCATCCAGATGCAGCGCTCCTAGTGGCCAGGGACTTTAATGCAGGGAAACTTAAATCCGTTCAACCCTAATTTCTACCAGCATGTTAAATGTGCAACCAGAGGATAAAAAACTCTAGACCACCTTTACTCCACACACAGAGACGCATACAAAGCTCTCCCTCACCCTCCATTTGGCAAATCTGACCATAACTCTATCCTCCTGATTCCTGCTTATAAGCAAAAACTAAAGCAGGAATCACCAGTGACTCGGTTAATAAAAAAGTGGTCAGATGACGCAGATGCTAAGCTACAGGACTGTTTTGCTAGCACAAACAATTTTTTTCGGAGGTCTTGGCTGACTTCTTTTGATTTTCCCATGATGTCAAGCAAAGAGGCACTGAGTTTGAAGGTAGGCCTTGAAATACATTCACAGGTATACCTCCAATTGACTCAAAAATGTCAATTTGCCAATCAGAAGCTCTTAAAGCCATGACATCATTTTCTGGAATTTTCCAAGCTGTTTAAAGGCACCGTCAATTTAGTGTATGTAAACTTCTGACCCACTGGAATTGTGATACAGTGAATTATAAGTGAAATAATCTGTCTGTAAACAATTGTTGGAAAAATTACTTGTGTCATGCACAAAGTAGATGTCCTAACCGACTTGCCAAAACTATAGTTTGTTAACAAGAAATGTGTGGAGTGGTTGAAAAACTAGTTTTAATGACTCCAACCTAAGTGTATGTAAACTTCCGACTTCAACTGTATATTTCTGTAAATATATGCTGTGTAGATATATACTTTACCAGTCAAAAGTTTGGACACACCTACTCATTCAAGGGTTTTTCTTTATTTTTACTATTTTCTACATTGTAGAATAATAGTGAAGACATCACAATTATGAAATAACACATATGGAATCATGTAGTAACCAAAAAAGTGTTAAACAAATCAAAATATATTTGATATTTGATATTCTTCAAATAGCCACCCTTTGCCTTGATGACAGCAAGTTCCCACATATGCTAAGCACTTGTTGGCGGCTTTTCCTTCACTCTGCCGTAAATAAATCACAGATAGTGTCACCAGCAAAGCACCCCCACACCATAACACCTCCTCCTCCATGCTTTACGGTGGGAAATACAGATGCGGAGACCTTCCGTTCACCCACACCACGTCTCACAAAGCCACGGCGGTTGTAACCAAAAATCTCAAATTTGGACTCCAGACCAAAGGACAAATTTCCACAGGTTGAATGTCCATTGCTTGTGTTTCTTGGCCCAAGCAGGTCTCTTCTTATTATTGGTGTCCTTTAGTAGTGGTTTATTTGCAGGAATTCGACCATGAATGCCTGATTCACACAGTCCCCTCTGAACAGTTGATGTTGAGATGTGTCTGTGACTTGAGCTCTGTGAAGCATTTATTTGGGCTGCAATTCCTGAGGCTGGTAACTCGAATGAACTTATCATCTGCAGCAGAGTTAACTCTGGGTCTTCCATTCCTGTGGCGGTCCTCATGAGAGCCAGTTTCATCACAGCGCTTGTTGGTTTTTGCGACTGCACTTGAAGAAACTTTCAGAGTTCTTGAAATGTTCTGCATTGACTAACCTTCATGTCTAGTAATGAAGGACTTGGTCTTTTACCAAATATGACTATCAACTGTATACCCCCCCCCCTACCTTGTCACAACACAACTGATTGGCTCAAACTCATTAAGGAGGAAAGAAATTCCACAGATTAAATGTTAAGGCACACCTGTTAATTGAAATGGATTCCAGGTGACTACCTCATGAAGCTGGTTGAGATAATGCCAAACGTGTGCAAAGCTGTCATCAAGGCAAAGGGTGGCTATTTTATTTGAAGAATCTCAAATATAAAATATATTTTTTGGTTACTACATGATTCCATGTGTTATTTCATAGTTTTGATGTATTCCCTATTATTCTACAATGTAGAAAATAGTTTAAAAAATAAAGGAAAACCCTTGAATGAGTAGGTGTGTCCAAACTTTTGACTGGTAGTGTATATATAGTGGATAAGAGCGTCTGCTAAATGACTAAAATGTAAATGTAAATGTATATAATTTTAAATATATGCATTTTGTATATATTTTCCTTCTTTATTATTTTCCCTTAACCCTACCACCCCTCCCCTAATTAGAGTAAACTAAAGGACAACAACATTTAGGCTTCTACTTCCAGCTTATACATACTATATATATTTTACGGACACAGTATATTTTACATTCGTTATCTTTTGTTTGTTTTTAGTCCCAGCCTTCAGCTACCCTCAACACCTCCCATCTATCTCTGAAGACCATCCAGTTTTGATTTCTAGCTGCCATATATTATTCCACTGTGATGAGAAGTTCTGAACCTTTCTATTCTCATAGTTTCTACAGATTATAAATTAAAGATAAACATTTTTGTTGAGAGTATTATTATATCATTGATCGATTGACTATGACTTTTCAAATCACCCAGCAGTGCTATTTGCAGAGTTCGCTCCAAGTAAATGTTGCAATTATTATATATATATTTTTTAACTGTTTGTTGAGGGAATAAATACAAGGCTTGATTTGTGGCCTCTTGTTTGCAGAGTAAATCACTGAGTAAGACATCTGGATCCTGTAGCTCATTCAGCCAGCCTGTGATCAAATCAAATGTTAAGTGAAGAAGTCTTTCTCTCTCTCTCTCTCTCTCTTTCTCTCGCTCTCTTTCTCTCTACTTCGCTCTCTCTTTCTCTCTCTGCGTCTCTCTCTCAATCAAATCAAATGTTAAGTGAAGAAGTCTCTCTCTCTCCATCTCTCTCTCTCTCTCTCTCTCTCTCTCTCTCTCTCTCTCTCTCTCTCTCTCTCTCTTCTCTCTCGCTCTCTGTCTCTCCCTCTGTCTCTCTCTCTTTATCTCTCTCTGTCTACTAAAAGCTATCTTATAACCGCTACTTTACATCGAGCAAGGGGCCAATCTCATGTTTCATAATTGAGCAAAATGGCAACTGCTCCAAATGGAATACAAACAAAAGTGGAAGTTGATCTGTGGTTCCCCATTTACTGTGGTATGCTGTTCAAATGTCATCCGTGGAATGGGATCTGAAGGCTATCACAGACTCACAGGTAGTCAGACAGACAGTCAGACAGACAGACAGGGGTGTAACCAGACCCCCTTTTGCCCTTTTTGAGCAAGATGATAAATGCCACTGGAAAGGATGATCGGTAAAAAGCCTTTGTAGAGCAAAACACACGCACACACACAAACACACACACGCACACACACACAGGTAAAAGCCTTTGCACTAGAGCTATGGCTCTGGGAGGATATAGGATAAGATCGCTGTGTGTGAAATTGTAAAGGCGGTGGTGCTGCCATCAGAGAGACAGCTGCTTCGATTATCAGGATTAAGACTAGCACCAAACAGGGATTTGATCCTGTTGGTTTTATCAAGGGGTTACAGAGTTACAGATCTTGTTTGGACACAAACTTTGGATTTGGTCTTGGATTTGGCTTGTGACTTTTTCTATATATCCACCCCCCCCCCCCCCCCCCCCTGTCTATCTCTCGCAAACTATTTCTTGCTCTTTCTAGATTTCTCTATCTCTTGCTCTCTTGCTAATTAGAATGAACTAATTCCTAAAAAATCCTACATTCCAATAACTCTATTATGCATTTTGTAAATTCTAATCAAATTTTTACAAGGCTTTCAAAGGACATTCCTTGGCTTGGGAAATTAGGCTTTCACTCATGTTAGACATTGGGTGGGACTATGAGGAGTTTATTTGTGCCTTTGGCCCGTGATGGATAACAACCCGTCGATGCCGATTTGTTGTATGTGTGTGTTTGTGTAATGTGCATTTGTGCATGCGTGTGTGTGTGTGTCTGTGTAATGTTGCGTGCGTGTGCTCGTTCCTGTGATTATGCATGCACTTGTGCATCCCTTTGTGTGTTTGTGTGTGTGTTTCTGTATAACATTTGTGTGTATATGTTGCTGCGTTTGTGCGTGTGCTTGTGCATCCCTGTGTGTGTGTATGTGTGTGTGTGCTTATTGGGTAGTAATTCATGACCTTCAACCTATTAAAACAACCATAGAGTATTGGGAGGTCACTCTAACTCTGTAAATCCCAACCCCCTAGCAACCCCAGATAGGACCGCCAGAAAACAGATACACCTCGTAAAACTGGGTAAACCTGGTCCTGTCCCGTCATGTAGAAAAAAAATAAACAAAGTCTGAGTCCCAAATGGCACCCTATTGAATTCCCTAAATAGTGCACTACTTTTGACCAAAGTCTTTGGGGCAAGTATGTCATGTTGTGGCCTTCTAACTGATGAAACTATCCATCCAGCACAATGTCCTCTGAACTCTGAATGTGTCCGGCACTGTCCTTTTGTGGTATTTTTCACACTTCATTAACTCATCACGTGGCCTTTATAGTATTCACAGTGACATTAACTGACTGATTCTGCTCTATTTTGGTCTATTTTTAAGATACATTAAACACATTTTTTAAATGTCTGTGAGCATTAGGTCTCAGTATGACTCTTAGTGTGACACTCGGTGTGTGTGTGTGTGTGTGTTTGGGTGTGTGGGCTTGTGGGTATGCGTGCCCGCATCGTGCATGGTGTGTGTGTGTGCGTGTGCATGGTTTGTGCGTGTGCATGGTGTGTGTGTGTGTGTGTTTGTATGTGTGTGTGTGATATGGAACGCGGTAGAAGCTGTGACCCACATCGCAGACGAAGTGTTGCTGCCTGGAAGCCGCTGGGAAGCTTTGACATTTCTCTCTTTCTATTTTCTTCCTCCCTTATTTTTCTTCTTCTCTTCTCTTTTCCTTTCTCCCCCCCTCCATGATGCCATGCACCTCCTGTAATTTCTCTCTTTCCCTTTCTCTCCCCCTCCATGATGCCATGCACCTCCTTTAATTTCTCTCTTTCCCTTTCTCCCCCCCTCCATGATGCCATGCACCTCCTGTAATTTCTCTCTTTCCCTTTCTCCCCCCTTCCATGATGCCATGCACCTCCTGTAATTTCTCTCTTTCCCTTTCTCCCCCCTCCATGATGCCATGCACCTCCTGTAATTTCTCTCTTTCCCTTTCTCCCCCCTTCCATGATGCCATGCACCTCCTGTAATTTCTCTCTTTCCCTTTCTCACCCCCTCCATGATGCCATGCGCCTCCTGTAATTTCTCTCTTTCCCTTTCTCCCCCCCTCCATGATGCCATGCACCTCCTGTAATTTATCTCTTTCCCTTTCTCCCCCCCTCCATGATGCCATGCACCTCCTGTAATTTCTCTCTTTCCCTTTCTCCCCCCCTCCATGATGCCATGCACCTCCTGTAATTTCTCTCTTTCCCTTTCTCACCCCCTCCATGATGCCATGCACCTCCTGTAATTTCTCTCTTTCCCTTTCTCCCCCCCTCCATGATGCCATGCACCTCCTGTAATTTCTCTCTTTCCCTTTCTCCCCCCCCCTCCATGATGCCATGCACCTCCTGTAATTTCTCTCTTTCCCTTTCTCCCCCCCTCCATGATGCCATGCACCTCCTGTAATTTCTCTCTTTCCCTTTCTCCCCCCCTCCATGATGCCAGGCACCTCCTGTAATTTCTCTCTTTCCCTTTCCCCCCCCCCCTCCATGATGCCATGCACCTCCTGTAATTTCTCTCTTTCCCTTTCTCACCCCCTCCATGATGCCATGCCCCTCCTGTAATTTCTCTCTTTCCCTTTCTCCCCCCCTCCATGATGCCATGCACCTCCTGTAATTTCTCTCTTTCCCTTTCTCCCCCCCTCCATGATGCCATGCACCTCCTGTAATTTCTCTCTTTCCTTTTCTCCCCCCCTCCATGATGCCATGCACCTCCTGTAATTTCTCTCTTTCCCTTTCTCCCCCCCTCCATGATGCCAGGCACCTCCTGTAATTTCTCTCTTTCCCTTTCTCCCCCCCTCCATGATGCCATGCACCTCCTGTAATTTCTCTCTTTCCCTTTCTCACCCCCTCCATGATGCCATGTACCTCCTGTAATTTCTCTCTTTCCCTTTCTCATCCCCTCCATGATGCCACGCACCTCCTGTAATTTCTCTCTTTCCCTTTCTCCCCCCCTCCATGATGCCATGCACCTCCTGTAATTTCTCTCTTTCTTTTTCTCCTTTCTTCCTTTTTCCACCCATGAAAATGCCAACCTGCCCATGAAGCCACACTCCTTCTCTCCTGACAGCTTTGGCTCCCTCGTTATTTCAGAGCGTTGCGGGACACTGCTCCGCTTTCCTCCTCCCCTCCTTTCCTCCTCCCCTCCTTTCTGACTCCTTTTTTTCTTGTTCCCTTTTACTTTTTCTAACATCCCACTTTTCTGTATTCCGACTGCCACCTCTGTCTATGACGCCCGCCCGCCTGTGTGTGAGTGTGCACGCGTCTGTGTCTGTGTCTCTCTCTCTCTCTCTCTCTCTCTCTCTCTCTCTCTCTCTCTCTCTCTCTCTCTCTCTCTCTCTCTCTCTCTCTCTCTCTCTCTCTCTCTCTCTCTCTCTCTCTCTCTCTCTCTCTCTCTCTCTCTTACGCCCATCTGAGTTACAGACTATTTAAGTGCATTGACAATGATCTCCATATGGAGTGGATTTCTTTGAGGGCCAAGTCTTAATAAAGGCTGACCCTGAGTAGCGCTAGCTGCCATTAACCGTTGTGTCAGAGATAATTTACAGCTATGAGCTTCTGGGCATGCCATAGCTCTGCTCTCAGTTCTGTTTCATCGTGTGTGTGTGTGTGTGTTCTCCGCCCCTTGCCACTTTGCATTTTCTTTCAAATATAGTATCTGTTCAGGGTGATCGATAGGCAGACCATAAAAAATGTAAGGGCTGGAAATAGGGTTGTAATTGATTAATGTGCCACGGAGGTCGAGTCGCAGTGGAGTGACAGGGTGATTTTTAGGTTGCCTTTTTAATGATATTGGCAGATAGTGGGCAATGAATCTTGGGTAAATATATTTTAAATGTTTATAAAATATTGTAATTGATCTGGATTTAATTTTGGAATTTACATTTTTGATTAAAATTGTGGAGGAAAATGATGGATGTAATTTAGACATCCAACCGCTCTACATAGAGTTCCATATCAGCTTTTCTCCTTTAGTTGAAACTAAAACCGTTTTCTTTTTTGTGATTGTTTTATAAGACATTGAACAAATATGTAAGTGCATTTTATGCCCAAGACAAGCACTAAAACAGTTTTCTGACTTCTCTGCTGTTGGTAAATACAGTGAACTTCTGCAGTTATTTAAACAACAACAAAAACATTCTGATTGATCTGTCCTTTAGCTATGGACTCACATTAGAATCTGGACAGCATTTTAATTAGATTTTCACCGAACCAATTCTCGGGGCGACTAAAGGCATCTTTATTACTCTCGTACCTCACACAGGTAAAGAGGGAAATAAAGAAAATAATTAAATTAATATTTGTTATACTTGGGCAGGGCAGCTGCTGAAATAACCTTTTGATATATTACTTGTGAATGGGTGGCAAAGTGGCTGGCATAGAAAATAAAACAATAATAACATGATAAACGAGGTAGAAGAAAAATGCATAGAATAGGTTTCGTTATGAACAGATTTTTCACATTCTGGCAGCCTTTCAAATACTGTACTGTATGTAGAGAGCAACTTCAGATGTTTTACTCTTGGCTGTTGCCAACATACACTGTAAGCTACATGTTTCTCGAAATCCCCCCTCTATCATATTAATTTACTTATTGAACCTTGCTTTTTACATGATAGTTTGGGTTCAATACTTATGCCAAGCAATTTAAGCAGCCTCGAAATACCATCATAAAACATAATATTATTCATTTTTTTCTTATTTTATCAGATCCGTTCATTTGTTTTTTTACATATAGTCTGACACAAGCCAGGAGAATGTTAGTCTATTTTGGAGTGGAGCACAGAGAGAGAGAGAGAGAGAGAGAGAGAGAGAGAGATAACAGAGCCAATGAGTGGATTTGTGAGCTAATTCCTGTTCATGCAGAGTTCACAACAGTATATCCCTGTTATTTTCTGATGGGCTTAACAACCTATTTGTTTCCACTCTGTACTCATTAAAAGCCAGGTTTTCCCTGCTCTGTTCCCCATTAATGGAGAGAATAGAGCGTGTGTGTGTGTGTGTGTTGAGAGCTGATTGGCTGTGCTGTTTGTTTCCTGCGTGTCTCTGTAGTTGCTCCTCTCCCTGGTGACTGTCGCAGAAGTGTGTGTGTGTGTGTGTATGTGTGTGTGTGTGTGTGTGTGTGTGTGTGTGTGTGTGTGTGTGTGTGTGTGTGTGTGTGTGTGCATGCATCTGTGTTTGTGTGTGTGTGTGTGTGTGTGTGTGCGTGTCTGTGTCTGTGTATGCATCCATGTGTGTGTGTGTCCTGGGGATAGAGATTCACCAGTGTGGATTCCATCCCATTTTGCTCCCCTGGGGTCCCACTATCTAATGAGCAACATATCTCCTGTGAAGTTACTGTTATATTACCTTATTATACATTATGTATCCAGCTCTACACCCCATGTGCCTAAGGGAAACTAGAAAATAGGATGTGGAGCAGAAGTTTGCATGTACATGTGTGGTTATAGCTGATGTGCACATCTGTCAAATGCAACAAGCTCTCACAGTCTCAGTGCAGAACTAGACGTTTTTCAACTTTTCTCCAAAAATCACATTTCGAAGTTGCTCCAAACGTCAGATTTTGACTTGTTTGAGATGTCTCCCGAGTGGCGCAGTGGTCTAAGGCACTGCATTGCAGTGCTAGCTGTGCCTCTAGAGATCCTGGTTTGAATCCAGGCTCTGTCGTAGCCGGCCGCGACCGGGAGACCCATGGGGCGGCACACAATTGGCCCAGGTTAGGGGAAGGAATGGCCGGCAGGGTGTCAGGGGTGCTGAAGGTGGGTGTGGTGCAGGAATCAAGCGCAGGACGCAGAAGCTAAGTCCAAAAGACTTTAGTGAATTATTCACGTAGTACACGAGCACAATAAGCCCGGAGGCGAAATAAAGGCGCACACAGGCGTCAAACAAAAGGCGCACGAACATGTGCGAAAACCTCTCCAAACAACGGAGGGAAGTACGTAGCACAGAACACCAAATCAGAAGAGCAATCACACACAACACCTTACACACACAACGAGAACTAAATAGGACACTAATGAGGACTAACTAGACACAGGTGTACAACATCAAGACAAAACCAAACGAACATGAAACATAGATCGGTGGCAGCTAGTACTCCGGGGACGACGACCGCCAAAACCTGCCCGAACAAGGAGGAGGAGCAGCCTCGGCCGAAACCGTGACACAGGGATGTAGCTTAGTTGGTAGAGCATGGCGTTTGCAACGCCAGGGTTGTGGGTTCGATTCCCATGGAGGGCCAGTATGAAAAATAAAATAAAAAATAATGTATGCACTCACTAACTGTAAGTTGCTCTGGATAAGAGTGTCTGCTAAATGACTAAAATGAAATTACATTTCAAAGTTTCAAAAACAAGTGCCTGTCACTAGGATTGAACACGCAACCCTTGGAGCTGGAGCTTGCGGATTATGTCCATCCACCACCTCCGTCCACAATGCCCTAGCAGAACCAAGCCTGCTTCATGGAAATAGCGCTCACCGTTGCCCCTAGTAGCAACATCCTGTATTTAGGCACACAGCTGCCTCATGGCTCCAGACATTTTAGGCATATTAAGCACATAGAAACAACTCTACGGTTAAGTTAAGGTATTCATTCCGACTGGCTTAAATTAAGAGTTAAGGTTTGGGCTACAGAAACAACTCTAGAGTTAACTTCAGGCATTATTTACGATTGGTTAACAATTCAGGCTTTAATTCCGATTTGGTTAAGTTAAGGATTAAGGTTTGGGATAGGGTTAAGAACTCTGGATATGTACAGTATGTGTGGATATCGTGTGAGCTATGCTGCTCAGGTTATATATCATACAGTAACCGAAAGGTCGCTGGTTCTAATCCCAGAGCCGACTAGGTGAAAAATCTGTCGATGTGCCCTTGAGCAAGGCACTTAACCCTAATTGCTCCTGTAAGTCGCTCTGGATAAGAGCGTCTGCTAAATGACAAAAATGTAATGTAATGTATGTAGTATAGTTGAGGTAACATACATCTCCATATATACAGTAGTCCTTTTCAGATAGAATGATTCAAGAATATAGCTAGTAGCAGCATTTAGGTAAAGCACTTAAAGTCTCCTGTGACAGACTGACAAATAGAGTAGCTATCTTGTTAGAGCACAGTTTGGTTCTTGATTCCAATATTATAGCAAATACTCTAATTTTGCTAATTTCAAATATCTTCCATTCAGAAGGTTCATTCACATTATAGTGGCATTTTACTAGTGACAGAACACAGCCTTATTCAAGAATCCATCACTGCCAAATATTGATATACTGTTTTGTTCTATAGGCGTTGTATTGCATGCTTAAAGATAACAATCCTTGCTTGAGGTAGAGGGTAGCACATTGAGGTAGCTATCACAGTGCGTGGTTGGTCTCCACACGTCCCTAGAAACTGCTGCCCCAGCTCTTTCAGGTGTTCCTGGTCTCAGGGAGAGGATATTGAAGGCACTCAGCCTACTGTTGTCGTTTACTGAGGGAAATAAGGTATACATTACCCACAATAGAAGCAATACATTTTAATACAGTCAGTCAAAATATGCCTCACCACAATGAAATGCAATCAGCAGTTTTTTGGGGAGAGTTTGTGACGCAGTAGTTGGGTTTGTTTACTTTTGCTACAACGATGTCTAGATCATGTTCAGGTGTCAGACACAGCAGGAGGATGGCACGGTGTGTGTGATTGTTTGCGTTTGTGTGCGTGTGTTTGCACAGTCCTGAGACCATGTCTGGGGCCATTTATGATGTATTCTCACCATATTCTCCTGTAGCGTTGCACTGGTGTGTGAACCTCTTATCTGGCCTCGACCAGAGACCTCCCTTCATACAGACAGACTAATATCCCCACATACCCACTTAAAGAAAATACTACAGTTTGCTGTAGAATACTACAGTACTTACTATAAAATTCTATATTAAACTGTAGTATACTATACTTCACACTGTAGTATCACTCAGTCCGCAAAAACACATTTTTAACTACAGTATTTAATTTGCATATACCCTGCCCATATCACATTTACATTTACATTTACGTCATTTAGCAGACACTCTTATCCAGAGCGACTTACAAATTGGTGCATTCACCTTATAGCCAGTGGGATAACCACTTTACAATATGTTTTATTATTTTATTTTATTTTTTATTTTTTTGGGGTGAGGTAGAAGGATTACTTTATCCTATCCCAGGTATTCCTTAAAGAGGTGGGGTTTCAAGTGTCTCCGGAAGGTGGTGAGTTTCTCCGCTGTCCTGGCGTCGTGAGGGAGCTTGTTCCACCATTGGGGTGCCAGAGCAGCGAACAGTTTTGACTGGGCTGAGTGGGAACTGTGCTTCCGCAGAGGTAGGGGAGCCAGCAGGCCAGAGGTGGATGAACGCAATGCCCTCGTTTGGGTGTAGGGACTGATCAGAGCCTGAAGGTACGGAGGTGCTGTTCCCCTCGCAGCTCCGTAGGCAAGCACCATGGTCTTGTAGAAGATGCGAGCTTCAACTGGAAGCCAGTGGAGTGTGCGGAGGAGCAGGGTGATGTGAGAGAACTTGGGAAGGTTGAACACCAGACGGGCTGTGGCATTCTGGATGAGTTGTAGGGGTTTAATGGCACAGGCAGGGAGCCCAGCCAACAGCGAGTTGCAGTAAAACAGACGGGAGATGACAAGTGCCTGGATTAGGACCTGTGCCGCTTCTTGTGTAAGGCAGGGTCGTACTCTCCGAATGTGCCACTCACAATTTGTGCCACCCATAAGTGAGACACCTACATGCCAATTATAGACCATTTACATTTTAGTAGATGCTTTTATCCAGAGTGACGTACAGTAGTGAGTGCATACGTTTTTGTACTGGTCCCCCGTGGGAATCGAACACACAACCCTGGCATTGCAAGCGCCATGCTCTACCAACTGACCCACATGGCACCATATATTGTGCTTTCTACAGGTTATAGAAAAGAGCAGAATCTCTGAACGATCTGTTCAGACCCCAGTCCTACCTACCTACGTACAGGTTATGGAAAATATGCTCTTTTAGTATTTCTCCAGTAGGTTTCCTGAAGGAAAAAGCCTCCACTTCTATTTCAAATATATATTTTTAAAAGAACACTATAGTAAATTCTACAGTAATGTCCGCAAAAACACTACAGTAAATACTACAGTATAGTACAGTCCACATGCCGCTAACCCCACCAAGTCCTGCCCACTGTCACTGAAGGAGAGAGCAGTTGCTCGACCACGGAGTCACGAACACTTTCACTCTGCAATCTGCATGGTCAGATGGACACAACAAGATGTTGGTGACATGCTGCTTTCCACAAGTGTTCTATAATTACACTATTATTTTGTGTATCTTGCTGTCTGCTAACTACTGTCTGCAAGTTGTTGCAAAAATAAATTGTGTTAACCGCTAATACTAATCACTAGTTAGCTGGCTAGCTAAGTTGCTAAATGCAGTAGTAGTCAGACAAAATTTAGCTAGCTAATACAACCTGGTACCAGTGCTGGTGTAGGCCTAAATAAGCATTTTGTTTGTATAACGGTATCTTCAAAATCAGAGATGAATAGGCAAATCATGCATATGTTAGCTAGCTAGCTACATGAGGTAAGAAAACATGTAATGTAATATCAAATTAGGTTCACCTGGAAATGCTGACCAACATTTTGGTTCCTATCCTGTCAATAATTCCTTCCCGGCTAATTCATTTGTTGTCATGTTAAACAACAATGTATTCAAGGTGCTGCCCACTATATTCCAACTATATAATTACCATAATCATTATATTTCCATGATTCCAACAGTTACCAATTAACTAGGCCTAGATTTCTTACCCGTATCATGCAGCCCTACGTGGCACAGTGTTGAAATGATAATACAAGTGCAGGGAATGCAGTTGGATTGAACAGAATAAAACAATCAGAATGGAGAATGACCCATTGAAATCACATATAATTTGTATGTGTTGCCATCCTAGTGTCATGAACTACTCATGAAGCATGTTTAGAACTTTTATTATTCAAAAACATAAATTACCATAAAATACTGTCATACCATCAAACATTTGAAAAATATTCTGATATTATATTTTGGCCATATCTCCCAGCTCTAGTATTTTTTCATGTGGGTAGACTCAGGCTGGGATAAAGACCTCTGTACACACACACACACACACACACACACACACACACACACACACACACACACACACACACACACACACACACAAACACACCTAAACTCAGTGAGGGATGAATACCTCAGCACAAGGCTCTCTCACCGACGCCCAGGTACACAAAGACAGTATGCTATCTAGCTCTTCAGCTAGCTAACAGAGAGATGCCATGGGGTTGGAGGCTTTTAGCTTGGGTCCCAGGGAGGCCTTGACTATATCCTGTTTGAGATTATAACGGCTGAACATAGAGGACGAAGTGAAGTAAGACAGAACTGTGTGTGTGTGTGTGTGTGTGTGTGTGTGTGTGTGTGTGTGTGTGTGTGTGTGTGTGTGTGTGTGTGTGTGTGTGTGTGTCTGTGTGTGTGTGTGTGTGTGCGTGTGCGTGTGCGGTGCATGCATTTTATGTGTGCAGCACAACAACGTTTAGAAAATGTTTTTACCGTAATGTTAAGTCAATTAATTGGAGGGGGTGGTGGGTGGGTAGTGGGTCTATCTGAATTGAGTGAAAGGTTTATCTTTCTTGGTCTACCTTTAAGTATTAAAGTGGGAAAATTGTTTGATCTCTCTCGGCTCTTACTGCAACTAAATAAAACATTTTTCAATCGCTTTGGTGCAATTTTCACAAGTATATGGTACATTCTCACAACTCTTAGTACAAAACAGTTAACAGATCATCAAAAAAGGAGTTATGAAAAATGTATGCACTCACTAACTGTAAGTCGCTCTGGATAAGAGCGTCTGCTAAATGACTCAAATGTAAAATGTAAATGTAAAATGTTTCAAAAGCACATCTTCAATTGACTAAATACAATACACAAAATCTTGCAGCCGCTTTTTCACGAAACGTAATCAGTGTTTCGTCCATAAATACATGTTTCACCTTGCAATACATGTTCATATAAAGTAATTTTCTTTCACAATGCAATGCTCAAATTACTTTTGATATGATTATTTTCTCATTTGTTAAAATACATTTTACTATTACTTAATCCGACTGCTCTTAATTGATAATCACTTAAACGTTTGGTAAACCTACAGATTTTAAACTGGCTTGTCTACTGCAGATTGTGAGAACTGCATAATGAAAATGTATGTCTGTAAAGTAGAAACATATAAAGTATGATATATACTGTAATGTATTATTATGGTGATGACTGTTATGATTTTCGCAGTAAGTAAAAAGAAAAAGGATATTGACAAGATCAGTGATGTACTGTATGTAGGCTAATGCATCCCCATACAGTAAACATGTATCCAAGAAGCTGCTGGGGTCTTTTTGATGGGGAGGTTTCACACCGCTTTAATAAAATTGCATTGGCCAATGCAGTACTCTAATACCATAATATATGCCGTTTACATAGCAAACTCTTTTATCCAAAGTGACTCTAATCATTTTGGTATGTGACCCCAGTGGGAATCAAACCCACAACTCTGGTGTTGCTGGTGCCATGCGCTTATGAACTGAGCCACATACAGGACCACTACAATACATAAGTACAAAACTATACTGTAAAATAGAATACATGATTACATTACAGTTGGAAGGTGTATGATTGCCATCCCAATGACTGTGCCACTCTCCTTCATGCCATGAATTATGCATGCAATGACATCAATCCAGACCTACATGTATGTATTCACCATGCCAAAAAGTTATTCCCCATGTGTATCAACAATGAGGACATTTTCTGCGATGTCGATGATATCCTATGGCCAAATGCTCAAGACAGGATTGATGCAAACTAGTGCCTGCTATTGTATTTAATTGTTTTGTCATTTGATTACAGTACACCTACGCTGTAATGATATCTGAACAATACATTCATTTTTTTTTATCAATGATTGTGAAAGATTATTATTATTTTTATTTATTTTTTATTTATTCTGTACATGTATTCCTGTAGTCTACCACGAGACCTTGTCTTTTCTGGGCCATGTTTATGTTGATGACATCTCGTTGTTTATTTATGATGTTTATCCTGCTTCCCCTCGCACTTCCTGTACCACACTATTATAGCAGAAAGAAGTTGGGACAATTATGGGAACTGAACCAGCAGAGTAGTAATACTCCTCATGAATTATACATCTACATAATGGGTTGAAGGTTTCTATGTGTATTTGTAATGAACTGGAATGACTGGAAAGGATCGGGAAGGATTGGGAATGTTTAAGTGATCTACAGTACCTGATCTTTTAGGTCATTTTACTCTGATTCCATGGATTATCCTGACATACTGCAAGAGGAAACAATGAAAGCAGAATATTTTATAGAATCACATTGTTTTACAGTAGGCAATTAAATTGCACATCATTTGGGAACTTGTTTCATCGTAGTGAGCCTGAAATGCTTTCCTTTAATCGTGTAAATTGGGTTATTAGTTCAGAAAATCTACCATTTTAATTTTGTAGTATTTTTCACTCTGAAACATTAACGTTTCCTCAGCAGAGCAGTTGGCTAATATTGGTATTTAAACTGCCTTTATTACTGATTAGTGATTAGGTTTAAATTGTGAATATCTGAACCATGAGATACAGTATACTGTTTACAGTGCCTTCAGATAGTATTAATACACCTTGATTTATTCCACATTTTGTTGTGTTACAGTGTGAATTCAAAATGGAATAAAATAAAAATAAAATCTCACCCATCTACACACAATACCCCATTGTCACGATCGTCTACCAATGAGGAGGACCAAGGCGCAGCGTTGAATGCGAGCATTTTATTTTATCAAGATGATCACACGATCAAAATAACAAAACGAAACGTGACGTCCCTGGTTACATAAACCAACAAACACGGAACAAGAAACCACAACACAAAGTGAAAAGACCGATAGTTAAATATGGCTCCCAATCAGAGACAACCAGCTGACACTCGTTGCCTCTGATTGGGAGTCACTCAGGCCAACATAGATATACCAACATAGACTTACACACCCTGGCTCAACATAACATAGTCCCCAGAGCCAGGGCATGACAGTACCCCCCCCCAAAGGCGCGGACTCCAACCGCGCCAAACAACCACAACAGGGGAGGGACCGGGTGGGCACTCCGCCTCGGCGGCGGATCCGGCTCCGGACATGACCCAGGCACGGGTTGTGCTGGACTGACGACGCGCACCCCTGGCTTGGTGCGTGGAGGAGGAACGGGCCTTACCAGGCTGACGACGCACACCGTAGGCTTGGTGCGTGGAGCAGGGACAGGCCGGACTGGGCTGACGAAGCACACCACAGACTTGGTGCGGGGAGCTTGGATGGGCCGGACTGGGCTGGCGACGCGCACCACCGACTTGGTGCGGAGAGCAGGAACGGGCCGGACAGGGCTGACAAAACGCACCACAGACTTGGTGCGGGGAGCAGGAATGAGCCGGACCGGGCTGACGACGCGCACCACTGGCTTGGTGCGGGGAGCTTGGATGGGCCGGACTGGGCTGGTGACGCGCACCACCGACTTGGTGTGGAGAGCAGGAACGGGCCGGACAGGGCTGACGAAACGCACCACAGACTTGGTGCGGGGAGCAGGAATGGGCCGGACTGGGCTGGCGACGCGCACCACAGACTTGGTGCGGAGAACAGGAATGGGCCGGACAGGGCTGGTGACGCGCACCACCGACTTGGTGCGGGGAGCAGGAATGAGCCGGACCGGGCTGACGACAAACACCACTGACTTGGTGCGGGGAGCTTGGATGGGCCGGACTGGGCTGGCGACGCGCACCACAGACTTGGTGGGAGTGGCAGGAACAGGGCGGCCCGTACTGGGAACACACACCACTGGCCCTACGTGGGGATCAGGAACAGGCCGGACCGGACTGGCAACACACGCCAGTACCTCTCGCCGTGCCTCTACAACCTCCCTCCCCCTGGTGACCAGTGACTCCCGTAACCTGGCGGCCTCCTCTGCCAACCCGCTGGACCGCTCTATCGCGGCCTCCTGCTGCCCCGACGTCGTGAGCCCCCCCCTAAAAATGTTCTGGGGGTCTCTCCACCCCGTGGGCCAGGCCTCCATCGTTCTCGCCAGACTCTCACCCCACTGCTCCAAAGTCCAACCTCTCTCCTCTTCTCTTGGCTTGGCCCAGTCGAGACTCCTACTCCACTGCTCCCAAGTCCACCCTCTCTGCTCCACACTAGGCTGCTTGGTCCAGTTCTGGTGGTTTCTTCTGTCAAGGCGTGCTGTAGGTGCAGTGGCGGAATCAAACGCAGGACGCAGACGGATAATCCAACAGACTTGTATTAAGCCGAAACACGGCAAACGGACAACACTTGCCCGAAGGCGAAATACGCATGAAGGCGAAAAAGAAACAAAACAGCGCACAAACAGGTGCGTAAACTCCAGCGCAGTGGAGAGAAGCTCAACCGAGCGAAAACACGTCTGACACAATCAATAATACACAACACCTGACAAACACAACGGGAACTAAATAGGACACTAATGACACTAAATGAAAACAGGTGTGACAACACTCAGACAAAAGCAAACGAACATGAAACATACAACGGTGGCAGCTAGTATTCCGGAGACAACGAACGCCGAAGCCTGCCCGAACAAGGGAGAGAGGCAGCCTCGGCCGAAACCCTGACACCCATAATGACAAAGTGAAAACATGTTTTTAGATATTTTAGCAAATTTATTAAATATGAAATATAGAAATATCTCATTTACATAAATATTCACACCACTGAGTCAAGACTTTGTAGAAGCACCTTTGTCAGCGATTTCAGCTGTGAGCCTTTTGGGTAAGTCTCTAAGAGATTTCCACTCCTGGATTGTGCAACACTTGCCCATTATTATTTTCAAAATTCTTCAAGCTCTGTCAAATTGGTTGTTGATCATTGCTAGACAACCATTTTCAGGTCTTGCCATAGATTTTCAAGTAGATTTAAGTCAAAACTGTAACTCGGCCACTCAGGAACATTCACTGCCTTGTTGGTAAGCAACTACAGCGTAGATTTGGACAGGTTACTGTCCTGCTGAAAGGTGAATTAATCTCCCATTGTCAGGTGGAAAGCAGACTGAACCAGGTTTTCCTCTGGGATTTTGCCTGTGCATAGCTCCATTCCAGTAATTTTTTATCCTGAAAAACTCCCCAGTCTTTAACGATTACATGCATACCCATAACATGATGCAGCCACCACTATGCTTGAAAATATGGAGAGTGGTACTCAGTAATGTGTTGTATTGGATTTGCCCCGAACATAACACTTTGTATTCA
The DNA here is from genome assembly GCF_964263955.1 of Coregonus lavaretus. NCBI lineage: Eukaryota > Metazoa > Chordata > Actinopteri > Salmoniformes > Salmonidae > Coregonus > Coregonus lavaretus. Next base: position 34,204,461 of record NC_140012.1, on the reverse strand, counting down.
GGACAAAAAGTTTATTGTTTTGCCACATTTGTATTACTTTAGTGCTTTGTTGCAAACAGGATGCATGTTTTGGAATATTTTTATTCTGTACAGGCTTCCTTCTTTTCACTCTGTCAATTAGGTTAGTATTATGAAGTAACTAAAAAAAAATAAAAAATAAAAAAATGTATGCACTCACTAACTGTAAGTCGCTCTGGATAAGAGCGTCTGCTAAATGACTAAAATGTAAATGTAAAATTGTAACTACAATGTTTTCTCCTATCACAGACATTAAACTCTGTAACTGTTTTAAAGTGACCATTGGCCTCATGGTGAAATCCCTGAGCGGTTTCCTTCTTCTCCGACAACTGAGTTACGAAGGACGCATGTATCTTTGTAGTGTCTGGGTGTATTCATACACCTTGCAAAGTGTAATTAATAACGTCACCATGCTCAAAGGGATATTCAATGTCAGCTTTATTTGTTTTACCCATCTACCAATAGTTGCCATTCTTTGTGAGGCATTGTAAAACCTCCCTGGTCTTTGTGGTTGAAACTGTGTTTGAAAGTCACTGCTCGACTGAGGGACCTTACAGATAATTGTATGTGTGGGGTACAGAGATGAGGTAGTCATTAAAAAATCATGTTAAACACTATTATTGCACACAGAGTGAGTCCATGCAACTTATTATGTGACTTGTTAAGCACATTTTTTCTTCTGAAGTTATTTAGGCTTGCATTAACAAAGGGGTTGAATACTTATTGACTAAAGCCATTTCAGCTTTTCATTTGTAATTCATTTAAAAAAAAATCTAAAAACATAATTCCGCTTTGACATGATTAAATCTCAATTTAATCCATTTTAAATTCAGGCTGTAACACTACAAAATGTGGAAAAAGTAAAGGGGTGTGAATACTTTCTGAAGGCACTGTACATGTATAATAGAATACCACTAGCTAAACACTACAGTATGTAAATTCACTCTGCATACAAACAGATACTGATTGGGCTAACAGACATTCTCTGCCTCTTTCAAGGTGTCATATCTAACTGTTATGCCTAGAAAGCCATTTTACTAAGAGTGTGATAGGGAGGAAGTACACAAACACAAACTGTTATTGCTTAAACCCTACGCTCCACTCACACACACACTCCACAGCCGATTCCTCAATCAGTCAGCAGTCATGCCGATTGAGACTGCGTGACTTTTTAATGTTGTAATTAATTCAAAGTAATAGCCAGAGGTCACAACATTTAATTAGGCCTAAAAGGCAGTAATATTTCTATAATTAGGGAGAGCGAGAGTGATGAGAGAGGAGTAGAGAGAGGAGATGTGGGGGATGTAGAGGAGAAAGGGATGAGAAGAGAGGAGGAGAAGAGAAATAGGAGAGGAAAGGAGAGGGACGAGCCAGTACGCTCAAATCTTTCTGCCTTCCTGCTATGAGACCTCTGAATAATGTAAAGGAGAGAAGACCAAAATAAACCCTTCTCTCTCACAAGGTCTGTCCCCTCCCTCCTCCCCTGTCCATCTACCTTATTTTACTTGCGTCACTCTGGAGTTTCAGTATAACACTGTTCTTTTTGAGTAACATATACCAGACAGCTTCCTCTCCTCATCCATCTAGCCAATCCAGGGTGTTAGGGTGTGGGAGTGAAAAATACCATTAGATGATGCTAGACTTGAAATGTTCTTCATAGTGTTAACAACAAGAAGGAAAATATGAGGAGGCCTTGATGGACAGAGCACCAGAATAGAGCTACATAACAAAGTGAAAGTTGTTAGAAAGATATGGCATGTAGAAGCAAACCGGCTGGACATCATGAAAATGATCGGAGAGGTTGAGGGTAGATGAAGTTCAGGAGTAAAAACAAACAAAATAGAATTATTGTAAAATTGACTGTGTCCATAAAATGTATATAGTATGTATAAGCTAGTATAAGGAAGTAGAGGCCTTAGTGTTGTTCTTCACTAGTTTACTCCAATTAGGGAAGGTGTGGTGGTGTTGGAAAGTAATAAAGGGAAATATATTTTAATAAAAAGGATATGTATATATATACAGTGGGAAGAACAAGTATTTGATACACTGCCGATTTTGCAGGTTTTCCTACTTACAAAGCATGTAGAGGTCTGTAATTTTTATCATAGGTACACTTCAACTGTGAGAGACGGAATCTAAAACAAAAATCCAGAAAATCACATTGTATGATTTTTAAGTAATTAATTTGCATTTTATTACATGACATAAGTATTTGATACATCAGAAAAGCAGAACTTAATATTTGGTACAGAAACCTTTGTTTGCAATTACAGAGATCATACGTTTCCTGTAGGTCTTGACCAGGTTTACACACTGCAGCAGGGATTTTGGCCCACTCCTCCATACAGACCTTCTCCAGATCCTTCAGGTTTCGGGGCTGTCGCTGGGCAATACGGACTTTCAGCTCCCTCCAAAGATGTTCTATTGGGTTCAGGTCTGGAGACTGGCTAGGCCACTCCAGGACCTTGAGATGCTTCTTACGGAGCCACTCCTTAGTTGCCCTGGCTGTGTGTTTCGGGTCATTGTCATGCTGGAAGACCCAGCCACGACCCATCTTCAATGCTCTTACTGAGGGAAGGAGGTTGTTGGCCAAGATCTCACAATACATGGCCCCATCCATCCTCCCCTCAATACGGTGCAGTCGTCCTGTCCCCTTTGCAGAAAAGCATCCCCAAAGAATGATGTTTCCACCTCCATGCTTCACGGTTGGGATGGTGTTCTTGGGGTTGTACTCATCCTTCTTCTTCCTCCAAACACGGCGAGTGGAGTTTAGAAAAAAATAAATAACATTGAAGTGTTGAAAACATTTTATGTCAAAAGCACTGTGTGTGTAACTAGTTCCATAGCCTTTTCAAGTGAAGATGCCCAAATAATAATTTCTAGTTGAATGAACATATGAAACAAGTTAGGCAAACACATCATTCCAAGTGGCTGAATCTTTGCCTAAGTTTTCTCAAGTTGGAGCTAAGTTTGGGCCAACTAAGAATGTTAAGTTCAGGTAAAACTTTGACCGGAAAGTTGAGTAAACTACTGTAAAAAGGCTGTGGAACCACTTACTTAATAATAATTAGTTGAAACAACAATATATATTTTTTTACAATTTACGTTATTTCAACCAGCTTAGGCTCGCTGGGATGGGTGGTTGTTTGGCCTTAACAGCGTAACGTCCCTGACTGCATCCCAAATTACACCATATTCCCTATATCGTGCACTACTTTTGACCAGGGCTCATAGGGCACTGTTGTTGTTGCACTATGTAGGGGAATACGGTGCCATTTGGGGACGCAGCCCCTGACTTCCCTGTGTGACTCCCAGAGCATGAAGCTCAGCTCAGTGCCTGATGGATTTCATATGTAGGCACACGACTCCTTCTGGCTGATCCTGCTATCTGTAATGTAGTCTAGGCTCCCTACAGACCGACCGGATAGATTAGAATGCAGTACTGTGGGCCAGAGGGTTCGTCACAAATTCTAACCTATTCCCTACATAGTGCACTACTTTTGACCAGAGCCCTGTGTGCTCTAGGGAATAGGGTGCCATTGGGGATGCTGACAGAGCAGCATCACAGGGCATGGCCTCTTGTTGTGGCTTAATGACTGATTCTGACTCACACCCCGTGGTTTATGGTTCACCTCCACCCCACAAGGGAAGGGCACGCCTGGCACGTGCTGCTGACAGCACAGGTGTGAGGTATCCACCTGATCCGCATGTCAATCAGTGTGTCTGAAGGGATACGTTTGAGCAAGACAAGGCACAGTGTAGCTAATCTTGGTCGCAGTGAGTTACTTGGGAATGCAAGGTGATTTGTAGATCAGTGATTCTGATCATTCCGACTGCAGTGTAGTCCATTTCCACCACATACACAAACAATTGTTTACAAATGGCTTGGATAACTGAAGTTGTAGATGGACACACATACATCCTGATGTCCTTCAATGTTTTGCTTAGTATTTCTGAAGATTTTCTGTAAGAATGAGACATGATCCATTGCGGCCGTCAACTTGGCTCACGTTTCATGAGAAGGGCTTACCAAGAAAAACTTCCAAAAGGACTAATTCGAGGCAGAAAGGAGTTGGAGCACTTAACTAGCTCACTTTAATCCATTGTACAGGATGAGAAAAGGTGTCTGACGTTTCGATGTCAAGCTGACGCCTTCTCATGATTGACATCTTGTTGACCTATTGATGTTGTTTGGCATTCTGCTCCAAGGCAACATCCTACATAAGGAGACTTGAACTTCTTCATCGGTAGAAATAAACTAAACTGGAGAAATACATAATACCCAAATGGGTCTGGAGATCATTCATTAGTCATTGAGTAAGGAAGAAAGAGAGCAGCAGTTTCCTCATTTGAGTCACTTTGTTGTATCTGTGGTCTTATTCCAAACAAACCCACTCACCTTCTCTCCCTCTGTCTCTCCCTCTCTTCTGTTCCACCTCTTTATGCTAATAAATATAACTCATGCTCTTTCTTCTCATACTCTTTCATTTTTGTCTTACAATTTTACAAATATCAGACTAGACAAAGAAAAGACAGACGTACAGAGAGACGACAGACAGAGAGAGATCATTCCATTTTCATCATTGTCCCCCACATGTTTGATTCAGGTAGCTTAGTGGCTTAGGAGCGTTGTGTCAGTAACCGAAAGGTCGCTGGTTCTAATCCCCGAGCCGACTAGGTGAAAAATCTGTCGATGTGCCCTTGAGCAAAGCACTTAACCCTAATTGCTCCTGTAAGTCGCTCTGGATAAGAGCGTCTGCTAAATGACTGAAATGTAAAATGACTGTGGATGTCTCTGTTCGCACGTTAGTCACATGTGATATCTCAGACAGCACTGGCCAGATTTTGACGAAACTTCTGTGAATGATGTGTCTTGCCATAGAGATCCGGCATTTGCAAAATTGCACTGATTGGCCAGATGGTGGCAATGTAACAATAGATTGAAAATGAAACTTTTAAAGTTCACACCCCTCACCCCATTTGAAATGTGGTACATATGTCTCTCTCCTCACAAGGAACCAATTTGCTTCTTGGGCCGCCATTATGGATATTCCGCCACTTCAAATGTTGTGATAAATACTTAAAATACTACTCTTCTTGCACTGAATGACCGATCTGCACAGAACTTGACATGTGGCATCTATGGACAAAGGTCTCTCAACACAATATTTTCCAGACTAGTACCTAAAACAACATACCGCTATTGACCAATAAACATTCAGGTGGGTGTGGTCTGGCACATAAATGCATAACAATGAGTCAAGGATATTCGTAACACATTTGTAACACAATTTGGTACACATGTTGCAAACACTGTCAAAGCTAAACATATGGAAGAACATTCATAGACCACACACTATAACGGGCACATGTTTATATCTCTTGATCTGTTTGACACAGTGCTGAAATTTGCACACATGCTCAGGGATATGAGTCTAGCTAACCCATGCGATATCTCAGACACCACTGGCCCAATTTTGATAAACCTTGAGTGAATGATGCATCTTGCCACAGAGTTCTGTCATTCACAAAACTACTGTTACCTTGTTTCACTTTGAAATCACCTGGCAGACTTCCATAGATGTGAGTTGGATATATTATTGTTGTGTGTGTGTGTGCGTGTGTGTGTGTTTGTGCATGTGTGTGTGTGTGTGTATGTGTGTGTGTGTGTGTGTGTGTGTGTGTGTGTGTGTGTGTTTACCTGCAGTTGTGTGTGTGTGCAAGCCAGGATGCATTTGTGTCCTTGTGAACAGATGGAGTGTACACTCCCTGTAGATATGCAAGATGCGATGGGGAGGGAGGTCCTTCAAGGCCACGAGGTGGGGAATTGGGTCATTAACATGGCTGTGTTGTGTGTGTGTGTGTGTCAGGAGATTGGGTCATTAACATGACAGCCATCTCTTTAATAAGAGCCCAGGGGAAAATTAATATCCACTAAATACACTGGATACGCCAGGGGTTGCTCACCTAATAAAGACACGCCTGGGGTTACTCACCTAATAAAGACAGCACCTAAAGCACTACAGTACCCCTGCTCAGACACAGACAAATCCAATCAAATTTGTATTGGTTGTGGACTCATATTTAGCAATATTTAGCAGATGTTATTGCAGGTGCAGTATAATACTTATGTTTCTAGCTCCAACAGTGCAGTATACCTAACAATGCAAAACAATACACACAAATTCAACAAATCTAAAGAAAGAATTTAAGAAATATTAGAACGAGCAATGTCAGAGTCTGGAATATAAATACATATATACAGTGCCTTCAGAAAGTAGGTTAGTATTGTGGAATAACTACAATGTTGTTTATCCATCCTCAGTTTTCTCCTATCACAGCCATTAAACTCTGTAACTGTTTTAAAGTCACCGTTGGCCCCATTGTGAAATCCCTGAGCGGTTTCCTTCCCCTCCGACAACTGAGTTAGGAAGGACGCATGTATCTTTGTAGTGATGGGGTGTATTGATACACCGTCCAAAGTGTAATTAATAACTTCACCATGCTCAAAGGGATTTTCAATGTCTGCAAAATAAAATGTCTGAATCTACCAATATGTGCCCTTCTTTGCGAGGCATTGGAAAACATCCCTGGTCCCTGGTTTGAAATGCACTGCTCGACTGAGGGACCTTACAGATAATTGTATGTGTGGGGTACAGAGATGAGGTAGTCATTCACAAATCATGTTAAACACTATTATTCCATGCAACTTATTATGTGACTTGTTAAGCACATTTTACTCCTGAACTTATTTAGGCTTGCCATAACAAAGGGATTGAATACTTATTGACTCAAGACATTTCAGCTTTTCATTTTGTGGTGGAAACTCTAACCAGAAAGGAAGAGAGACTGTAGATTCTTCAAACAACTTATTTTATTAGAATAATTGCAATTCTGGAGCGGTCAACAACAACACAACAGGTGTATAGTTAAGAGCCCAACGGAAAATAGTTGAGTCTCAGCTTCTATTAGATGAGTACAACCCCCCCTTTTGGGTGGTATGACAACCAGACAGAACAATAGCACTGAGTAAGCACTGGTTGGTGACCCTAATGTACAGTCAAAGGATTATGGAACTGAGAAACTGCGGTTGGCCTGTGGTGAGGTCTTGTTGAGAAATGTCACACCATTTCTCAATGCTCATTCTCTCAACACCGTTTCTACAAGGAACCAAAACCATTTGTCTTGCTCGTCTCTTACAGCTTAGTTCAGTCTGCTGCTAAATAACAGGATATGGAACAACACCATTTGGCTCTAAGTTCAGAACCATGAGTCAGTCATGCAGACAAAGGGGAAGTGTTCTAGCAGAGGGAGCAAGTCTCATTAGTACATTATGTGACTTTAGTTAAATGCATAGATACACTAGATGAACATTATAACAGCAATATTTTGCCACCATAATTTGTAATTAATTTGTAAGAATTTTGAAAAAGATCATTCCACTTTGACATTATGGGATATTGTG
>NC_140012.1:34041978-34191978 GCF_964263955.1 Coregonus lavaretus | reverse complement strand
TTTATGACATTGCAATGGCGGGGGGCTCTGTGCGTGTGTGTGTGTCATGTCTCCTCTCCTCCTCTGAGCTACCTGAGGGGCTATGTCAGATCAATGTACCAGCCACCTAGAGACTGACTCCTCTCCTCCTCTCCTCCTCTCCTCCTCTCCTCCATGCAGCCAAGCAGACAGCCATACACCAGACACCTCAGCTAGACTATAACCTCCAACCCCATACACACACCCACACGCACTCTTAAATAGCCCAGGTGATGTAGCAGTACGCAGCCCATGCCAGGTTAGGTTGTAACAGGGCTGATGCTCCTTCACTGTGTTGTTGCCCTGCAGCTCTGTCTCCTGATGTTAAACCACTCATTAAGCGCCCACCCATTTCCCTTGAACACAGAACACAAACACATACACACACACACACACACTTTACCCTTGAACACAGTGCCCTCCTGGCTGCATTCGTTAATTTGTTTATTAGCCTTGCTCGTGGCTTACAAATGTCGGTCCTCCTCCATAGCTGTAACTCTGCTATTAGTTAGCACTTTCCTGCCCCTCCCAGTGCTCTGACAACACTCCAGTGGTAATACAGGAGTACAGCGTGGGTGACAAAAGCGATACATTTGATATTTTAGTCATTTAGCAGACGCTCTTATCCAGAGCGACTTATAGGAGCGATTAGAGTTAAGTGCCTTGCTCAAGGGCACATCGACAGATTTTTTACCTAGTCGGCTAGAAACAAAAGTGAGAGAAATGGTGTTCAGATCATAGTGAGGTTATATAGGAAAAGTGATGTTTTAAATGACAGCATATTTCTGTCTGTAAACATACCAATTGAATGAGATTCTTTCAACCAGAGTGAGATTAAGTTGGTCTGGCTTTAGGTCAATATTTGACCTGTTTAAAACCTTTTTTAATTACTTACGCCTAACTCTCTGAATATGTACAGTTGAAGTCAAAAGTTTACATACACTTAGGTTGGAGTCACTAAAACTCATTTTTAAACCACTCCACACATTTTTTTGTTAACAAACTATAGTTTTGGCAAATCGGTTAGGACATCTACTTTGTGTATGACACAAGTAATTTTTCCAACAATTGTTTACAGACAGATTATTTCACTTATAATTCATTGTATCACAATTCCAGTGGGTCAGAAGTTTACATACACTAAGTTGACGGTGGCTTTAAACAGCTTGGAAAATTCCAGAAAATGATGCCATGGCTTTAGAAACTTCTGATAGGCTAATTGACATAATTTGAGTCAATTGGAGGTGTACCTGTGGATGTATTTCAAGGCCTACCTTCAAACTCAGTGCCTCTTTGCTTGACATCATGGGAAAATCAAAAGGAATCAGCCAAGACCTCAGATTTTGTTTTTTAGACCTCCACAAGTCTGGTTTATCCTTGGGAGCAATTTCCAAACGCCTGAAGGTACCACGTTCATCTGTACAAACAATAGTATGCAAGTATAAACACCATGGGACCACGCAGTCGTCATACCTCTCAGGAAGGAGACACGTTCTGTCTCCTGGAGATGAACGTACTTTGGTGTGAAAAGTGCATATCAATCCCAGAACAGCAAAGGACCTTGTGAAGATGCTGGAGGAAACAGGTACAAAAGTATCTATATCCACAGTAAAATGAGTCCTATATCGACATAACCTGAAAGGCCGCTCAGCAAGGAAGAAGCCACTGCTCCAAAACCGCCATAAAAAAGCCAGACTATGGTTTGCAACTGCACATGGGGACAAAAATCGTACTTTTTGGAGAAATGTCCTCTGGTCTGATGAAACAAAAATAGAACTGTTTGCCCATAATGACCATTGTTATGTTTGGAGGAAAAAGGGGGTTCTTGCAAGCCGAAGACCACCATCCCAACCGTGAAGCACGGGGGTGGCAGCATCATGCTGTGGGGGTGCTTTGCTGCAGGAGGGACTGGTGCACTTCACAAAATAATATAATAATAATATGCCATTTTGCAGACACTTTTATCCAAAGCGACTTACAGTCATGCGTGCATACATTTTTGTGTATGGGTGGTCCCGGGGATCGAACCCACTACCTTGGCGTTACAAGCGCTGTGCTCTACCAGCTGAGCTACAGAGAACCACCAAAATAGATGGCATCATGAGGAAGGAAAATTATGCGGATATATTGAAGCAACATCTCAAGACATCAGTCAGGAAGTTAAAGCTTGGTCGCAAATGGGTCTTTCAAATGGAAAATGACCCCAAGCATACTTCCAAAGTTGTGCCAAAATGGCTTAAGGACAACAAAGTCAAGGTATTGGAGTGGCCATCACAAAGCCCTAACCTCTATCCTATAGAAAATGTGTGGGCAGAACTGAAAAAGCGTGTGCGAGCAAGGAGGCCTACAAACCTGACTTAGTTACACCAGCTCTGTCAGGAGGCATGGGCCAACATTCACCCAACTTATTGTGGGAAGCTTGTGGATGGCTACCCGAAACGTTTGACCCAAGTTAAACAATTTAAAGGCAATGCTACCAAATACTAATTCAGTGTATGTAAACTTCTGACCCACTGGGAATGTGATGAAATAAATAAAAGCTGAAATAAATCATTCTGTCTACTATTATTCTGACATTTCACATTCTTAAAATGAAGTGGTGATCCTAACTGACCTAAAACAGGGAATTTGTACTAGGATTAAATGTCAGGAATTGTGTAAAACTGAGTTTAAATTCATTTGGCTAAGGTGTATGTAAACTTCCGACTTCAACTGTATAATCTAAAACTGCAATGGACAAGCTAAATGTTTCAACTAAAATGAGAGAAATGCCCCCCAAAAATGTTTTTGTCGAGGGCATCTCTCTCTCTCTCTCTCTCTCTCTCTCTCTCTCTCTCTCTCTCTCTCTCTCTCTGAGAATTAAGAGTGGTTTTAATTAGTCCTTTACTAATCTAATCACATTCCTACAGTAGAGCGGCAAGGTCTGAGATCTTATGAACTAGCCTATTAGTAGTGCATTAGCTGAACACACACACACACACACACATACACTTAACCCCCCCACCCCCGCCCACAAACTATTACCTTCCTGGGTTTAATTGCCTCTAGTTTCCCAAACCATTTCTCAGTATCATATAATGGCTGACTTTTCCCTCCTTCCAAATGAGTCGGAGTGCTTCTGCTATTGTTCCATTAACCTTCAACAACTTTCTGCCTGATGAAATACACTGATGGTGTTACTTATCTCATAACTGCATTGTATTTACCATGCCGTTATTTGTCTGAGTAAAGTTAGGCCTATGTTGTCTGTCTCTTACCTAGCTAGCTAACTGCTGTTTGAGCTGTGTTGGAGTGCCTGGGTTACGAACTGTGTCAAGCAAATTAAACAGATGTACTGAAGTGACGTTGGTCACAGCTTGATTGTTTAAGTGTGTGCATTTTACATTATTTAGCAGACGCTCTTAACCAGATCAATTTACAGTAGCGAGTGCTTACATTTTCATACTGGTCCCCCTGAAGAATCGAACTCACAACCATTACCTTGCAAGTGCCATGCTCTACTAACTGAGCCACACTGGTTCCAGGACAGAGGTAGCAACAGAGTGTGTAGGCAGTTAGAGGATGGTGTGTTAGAGTTGGTAGGTGTTGGAGTATTTGCAGTAAGAGTCAGTGTGATTGTGTTAGAGTTGGTAGGGTTTGGAGTATTTGCAGTAAGAGTCAGTGTGATTGTGTTAGAGTTGGTAGGGTTTGGAGTATTTGCAGTAAGAGTCAGTGTGATTGTGTTAGAGTTGGTAGGTGTTGGAGTATTTGCAGTAAGAGTCAGTGTGATTGTGTTAGAGTTGGTAGGTGTTGGAGTGTTTGCAGTAAGAGTCAGTGTGATTGTGTTAGAGTTGGTAGGTGTTGGAGTATTTGCAGTAAGAGTCAGTGTGATTGTGTTAAAGTTGGTAGGTGTTGGAGTATTTGCAGTAAGAGCCAGCATGACGGTGATTGCTACCAACTGTGTGGTTGCTACAGTTGAGTGGCTGTCTGATGGGGCTGGTTGCTGCTGTGAGAGACAGTGGAACCAACCATCACACTCTGAGAGACAGGGCTGAGAGAGAGGAGGAAAGAGGAGGAGAGAGAGGGGGTGGAGGAGAGAGAGAGCTAGAGGAAGAGGAGGAGAGAGAGGGTGGAGGAGAGAGAGAGATAGAGGAGGAGGAGGAGAGAGAGAGATGGAGATATAGAGGGGGTGGAGGAGAAGGGCAGATAGGGAAGACTCAGGATGAACATGGGTAAACAACCCCCTCTCCTCTTCCTCCTCTCTTCTTCCCCTCCTCTTCCCCTCCAGCATCATGCTGACACAGCACTTTCCCCCAGCAGACAGACAGACAGACAGACAGACAGACAGACCGACAGACAGACAGACAGACAGACAGACAGACAGACACCACACACACTACACCACAAACACACACACTACACCACACACACTACACCACAAACACACACACTACACCACAAACACACACACTACACCACAAACACACACACTACACCACAAACACACACACTACACCACACACACACACACCACACCACAAACACACACACTACACCACACATGTTACACCACATACACTACACACACTACACCACAAACACACACAATACACCACACACACTACACCACACACGCTACACCACACACGCTACACCACAACTACACCAAACATACTACACCACAAACACACACACTACACCACACACGTTACACCACAACCACACCACACACACTACACCACAAACACACACACACTACACCAAACACGCTACACCACAACTACACCACACACACTACACCACAAACACACACACTACACCACACACGCTACACCACAAACACACACACTACACCACACACACTACACCACAAACAAACACACACACTACACCACAAACACACACACTACACCACACACACTACACCACAAACACACACACTACACCACACACGCTACACCACAACTACACCACACACACTACACCACAAACACACACACTGCACCACACACACCACCTTTTAAGCCAGATCAAGTATCAGATTGCATCACCTTTCACGACATACGTTCTCTAAACACTATTGACTGGCTTGAAGAGTTGGAGGAAGTGATGCGCTAGCGGCAGATGATTTGAGGAATCTCCTTCCTTCCCATCTGTCTCTCTGTCTGTCTGTCTGTGTCTGTATATCTGTCTCTGTCTGTCTGACTGCCTGTGTGTGTGTTCGCAAGCTCAAGCAAGTATCACATTGGGTGTAAAATGTAAAAGCGTCCTAGCCTCCCAATCATCATTCACAGTAGAGGGAGAAACAGCTTGCCAATTTAAAGGTCCTGTTTATAGGCCTACATAAAATTCATAGCATCATTTACTATCTGCAATTGAGGGCCGTGACAAGATAAGCTATTGGAGAGCATGGCCAGCTAGTAGAGAGAGAGAGAGAGAGAGAGAGAGAGAGAGAGAGAGAGAGAGAGAGTTTCTAAATTAGAATATGGGTTGTAAAAAAAATGAACAGACTGGGTGCTAGAGGTGGCTTCAGGAATTAAAATGAAATGTTGCTTTTACAGAGTTATGTCTGGAGTGTCTAGAATGTGTGTACAAATATTTATACGTTTATCATTATGCATTTCAGTTGGCGATGGAGAGGGATTTTGAGAGATGGGACTGTGTGTGTGTGTGCGCGCCCATTCCAATGTTCACTATACATACAAAAGTATGTGGACACCACTTCAAATTAGTGGATTTGGCTATTTCAGCCACACCCGTTGTTGAAACGTGTATAAAATCGAGCACACAGCCATGCAATCTCCATAGACAAACATTGGCAGTAGAATGACCTTACTGAAGAGCTCAGTGACTTTCAACGTGGCACCGTCATAGGATGCCACCTTTCCAAGAAGTCAGTTAGTCAAATTTCTGCCCTGCTTGGGCTCCCGAGTGGCGCACCGGTCTAAGGCACTGCATCTCAGTGCTTGAGGCGTCACTACAGACCCCCTGGTTCGATTCCAGGCTGTATCACAACCGGCCGTGATTGGGAGTCCCATAGGGCAGTGCACAATTGGCCCAGTGTCGTCCGGGTTTGGCAGGTGTAGGCCGTCATTGTAAATAAGAATTTGTTCTTAACAAATCTTAACGCTACAGCATACAATGACATTCTAGATGATTCTGTGCTTCCAACTTTGTGGCAACAGTTTGGGGAAGGCCCTATCCTGTTTCAGCATGACAATGCCCCCGTGCACAAAGTGCGGTCCATACAGACATGGTTTGTTGAGATTAGTGTGGAAGAACTTGACTGGCCTGCACAGAGCCCTGACTTCAACCCAATCAAACACATTTGGGATGAATTGGAATGCCGACTGCGAACCAGGCCTAATCTCCCAATATCAGTGCCCGACCTCACTAATGTTCTTATGGCTGAATGGAAGCAAGTCCCCGCAGCAAGTGTCCACATACTTTTGGTCATGTAGTGTATTTCAGTGGTCACGGAGTGTTCTATTGCCATCCATTACTTGTGATGTGCTACTATGACACAATTTGTTATTGGGATCTGGTCCCAGGGTGTGGCCATTTTGTTTTGCAGTCCATTTTCTTCCCTGTCAGCAGACTGTGATTGTCATAGCTGCTTGTTTTAGCTGCCCGTGGGTCGCCAGGACCCTTGGCTCAGGCAGACAACAGCCTATCAGGCAACGGGGTATACTGTATATCTTTAGCCTATCACAGCCATCTCTCTGGAGTTGAGATGTCAGCAACACTGTACTTTATGAGATGCACTTTGCACTCTTGTTGGCGCCATTCCATGTATTTTTCTTTCTTTCTCTCTCTCTCTCTCTCCCCCTCTCTCTCTCTCCCCCCTCTCTCTACTTCTCTCTCTCCCACCCCTCTCTCTCTCCCCCTCCCTCCCTCTCTCTCTCTCTCCCACCCCTCTCTCTCCCCTCCCTCTCTCTCTCTCCCACCCCTCTCTCTCTCCCCATCCCTCTCTCTCTCTCTCTCTCCCCCTCTCTCTCTCTCCCCCCCTCTCTCTCTCTCCTCTCTTTCTTTCTTTCTTTCTTTCTTTCTTTCTTTCTTTCTTTCTTTCTTTCTTTCTTTCTTTCTTTCTTTCTTTCTTTCTTTCTTTCTTTCTTTCTTTCTTTCTTTCTTTCTTTCTTTCTTTCTTTCTTTCTTTCTTTCTTTCTATTTCCTTCCCTCTCTCTCCATCTTGTATTCTATCTGTCCCTCTTTCTCTACCTCTCGTTCTCTCCATTTCTCTCTCTTTCCCTACTTCCTCTTTCTTTCCCTCTGTATCTCTCCCACCCCTCTCTCTCCCTCACTCTCTCTCTCCTCCTTCTCCTCTCCCACCCCTCTCTCTCTGCCCTCTCCCCTGTAGTGACAGTGAGCTGTGACCCATAGGGCCAGTAGGCTGACTTGAGCTGCATGTTAAGGCATAGAGGGATGGAAGGAGGATGGATGGAGGGGTGGAGAGAGCCAGGGCTGGGCTGACGCAGGTGACATTGGGGCTGGAGGGAGGGAAGGAGAGAGGGAGGGAGGGAGGGAGGCACAGACAGCATGCCGAAGGAGGGGGTAGGAGGATGGAAACATGAATTGTCTCCCTTTTGTCAGCCTTGTATGGCGTATCAATGTTTAACATTGAGAGGAGAGGGCTTACTATGTCTATAGAAGAACCAGGACTATGGCTAATAATAAGGACTGGTTTCGAAGGAAGATGTAATGTCTTATAGGCTACTAGAGGTTTTCTTTTTCTTAAATATAAGAAAAATAACACTTTTTCATTGCTTTGTCATCCCTCTACTGTCTCTTCTCTCTCCTCTCTTTTTCTCCTCTGTCCTCTCTCCTTTTCCTCTCTTCTCTCTCTCTCATCCTCCTCCTCTCTCTTTCTAATGTCTCTCTCCTCTCCTGTCCTCTCTCTCTTTCTCGCCTCCCCTCACTTTCACACCCGTGATCTCTCTCCCTCTCTCCCTGCAGTATAGAGATGGAATGTATTTCCTTGGCACGCCATCAGAGAGAAAGCATATCTTCTCCTGAGGACCTAGGGAAGGAGAGCTTGGGCAGCCGCTACCTTTTATATGAATTAGTGCACTGTCAACAACATTAATCCACAGTGTAATTGGCCGCCACTGTCTGTCTGCCACAGAACCGACCGCAGCACCCCAGTCAGCAGCAGTAGATCCATGTCTCACAAGAAAAGCCCACAATTGAAGAGATTGATTTAGGAAAGCTCTGGCACGTTCAATTGTGTAATCTAATGACATGGCTATGGAAATGAATCAAGGTGGGTGGATGAGGGTGGCAATAAAATGAGGAGGCACAACAAGGACTCCCATCATCATGTTGTCTCTGGTTGATCTCTAAGGAGCTGTGTGGTCAGTTAGATATGAGTTGGGATTAGATTATCCCTTCAGTCCATCACCAAATCATCATATCCATTCTGAGGGATACTTCTGCTAGCCTACATTTACGTCATCTCTGTCTACAGGGAGCAGAGAGACATAACGCACTCTGTCTACAGGGAGCATAGAGACATAACGCACTCTGTCTACAGGGAGCAGAGAGACATAACGCACTCTGTCTACAGGGAGCAGAGAGACATAATGCACTCTGTCTACAGGGAGCAGAGAGACATAATGCACTCTGTCTACAGGGAGCAGAGAGACAGATAATCCACTCTGTCTACAGGGAGCAGAGAGACATAATGCACTCTGTCTACAGGGAGCAGAGAGACATAATGCACTCTGTCTACAGGGAGCAGAGAGACATAATGCACTCTGTCTACAGGGAGCAGAGAGACATAACGCACTCTGTCTACAGGGAGCAGAGAGACATAATGCACTCTGTCCACGGGGAGCAGAGAGACAGATAATCCACAATGTCTACAGGGAGCAGAGAGACAGATAATCCACTCTGTCTACAGGGAGCAGGGAGACATATAATCCACTGTGTCTACAGGGAGCAGAGAGACATAATACACTGTGTCTACAGGGAGCAGGGAAATACATAATGCACTCTGTCTACAGGGAGCAGAGAGAGACATAATGCACTCTGTCTACAGGGAGCAGAGAGAGACATAATGCACTCTGTCTACAGGGAGCAGGGAGAGACATAATGCACTGTGTCTACAGGGAGCAGATAGACATATAATCCACTCTGTCTACAGGGAGCAGAGATACATAATGCACTGTGTCTACAGGGAGCAGGGAAATACATAATGCACTGTCTACAGGGAGCAGGGAGAGACATAATGCACTCTGTCTACAGGGAGCAGGGAGAGACATAATCCACTCTGTCTACAGGGAGCAGGGAGAGACATAATCCACTCTGTCTACTGGGAGCACTGAGAGACATAATGCACTCTGTCTACAGGGAGCAGAGAGACATAATCCACTCTGTCTACAGGGAGCAGGGAGAGACATAATCCACTCTGTCTACAGGGAGCAGGGAGAGACATAATGCACTGTGTCTACAGGGAGCAGGGAGAGACATAATCCACTCTGTCTACAGGGAGCAGAGAGACATAATCCACTCTGTCTACAGGGAGCAGGGAGAGACATAATGCACTGTGTCTACAGGGAGCAGGGAGAGACATAATGCACTCTGTGAGTGTCGTAAAGTGGTAATGGCCAAAATGTGTTAGTTAGGTGTCTAGGGGAGAGACAGTGAAATATTTATCGACCACCCAGCTGTCTTAACGTGTGCGCGTGCGTATTTGTGTGTGTCTCCATCCCTGTGTGCATGTGTGATGTAGCTAAGAGACATTAGCTAGCTTCTCTTTCTTTCTGAAAGCTGTAGCGACCCCACTCTCTCTCTCTCTCTCTCTCTCTCTCTCTCTCTCTCTCTCCTCTCTCTCTCTCTCTCTCCCCTCTCTCTCTCCTCTCTCTCTCTCTCTCTCTCTCTCTCTCTCTCTCTCTCTCTCTCTCTCTCTCTCTCTCCTCTCTCTCTCTCTCTGCTCTCGCCACTAATGATGCGCGGGTTGACTCATAACCCGCAGTCACCACACTTATATCCGCGTGAAATATTGTGTGGATGAAGGGCGGGTAGGTGGCAGGAGGGTTGAATAAAGAGAAAACAGTACATAACAAAATCCATAAATGTATAATTCTTGTGCAATTTATATCTATAGGCTACGTTGAGGTTTTATCTTTAATTATTTTTAGGCAATCTGGCATCAGTGCTTAAGCCTAAGCTTTAGGGCCTAACTGTAGGCGCGCCAAATAGCCAAATAGCCAACACGCCAATAGCCAAATAGCCAAATAGCCAAATAGCCAAAAAGCCAAATAGCCAAATAGCCAAATAGCCAAATAGTCAAATAGCCAAATAGCCAAATAGCCAACACGCCAATATCCAAATGCTTTTGGGAACTGGCAGAAAAAGTAAGGAAAAGACAGAGTTTAATTCAATAAGAGAAAAGATGTGAAATGGAGAGTTGAAAATAGAGAGAAGATAAGGCCAGAAAAGTAATATTTGGGAAGGATTTAGTGAAGTGGTGAAAGAGGATGATAGCAGTGAATGTTATGTGTGATGATTGTGAGGCGCTATACAATTCTGACAGTCACAAGACGGGTACTTCAAATAGGCCTATAACACATCAAGGGAACTGTAGCATGCTGTTCAGTTGGGTTAAATGGAAACTGAAGTCTGAACCCTGACTGTATGTCTATAACCTCTCACATAGTCTTAATATTAACTCCTGCAGAATTAAGCATTTATTGCAGTAAAATGATACACCAAATATAAATTGGGAACAGGAGTAGAGAAATATTATTTATTTATTTAAGCATCTTGAGAGAATGTGAATGCGCAGTTAGATACCGTCTGTAGAGGTCCTATCTTTATCAGCATCATAAAAGCTGACAGTATTTCAACCACATAAAATATGTATCCAAGCCGAACTGAAATCTTATCAGAAACATGTTGGGTTGTTTTCACAGCTTTCTATTTCCTTACAACCGGTCAAACTGATAACATTTGGACATTTTGCACAGAAAATCTTTCCTGAGTTATTGCAATCTCCCCAGTCCATAAATGTCTTTGCGCCACAAAAGAAGCAGAGATGACAGAGAAAACATTACCAATGTCAACTAGATTGAAGCATTAATTTCATTCTATCGATTTATGACATTATTCTAGTGAGCAAGGTTTTATTTAGTCTTCTAGGGCAACATATAATGACAGAAGAGAAGCTGCATGTATATAATTATAGACAAGTTGACTAACAAATACCCAACCAAAATGTTGGAAATTATAGGCAGAAACATATTTAAATTAGGCAAAAACTATCCTGCACCCCCTGTCCAAAAATATTTTCTTCATCTCTGACTGTAGCCTACAGCGCATTTTCTATATTTGCGGGTTAGGGTCGGGTGTGGGCCTCAGATTTTCACTTTATCACATATAGTCGGGTGGTTGCGGATGGGTTATTAGCAATTGCGGGTGGGTGAACAAACAGCTGACCTGCCCACCACTACTTGCCACCATATCAATACATTTGTCTGCTGCAGAAATGTCTGTCCTCAGAACGAACATACTCGCCTCAGAGAAAAAAAAAAGCAGGTCAATTGCATTCAAGGGACACAACTATAATTATTTTATATGTGCCGGAATGCACATTAAATTAGCTAGGTCTATCGTAAAGTGTAGCCAGCGCCACTCCAAGTCCTGGCACCTTGCCTTAATGGCCTGTTCTGGGCCAGACCTGTTCAGAACAGCCTCAATTGATCTGGGCATGGACTCTACAAGGTGTCAAAGGGGATGCTGACCCATGTTGACTCCAATGCTTCCCACAGTGGTGTTAAGTTGGCTGGATGTCCTTTGAGTGAAGGACCATTCTTGATACACACAGGAAACTGTTGAGTGTGAAAAACCCAGCAGCGTTGCAGTTCTTGACACAAACCGATGCACCTGGCACCTACTACCATACCCCCTTCAAAGGCACTTAAATATTTTGTCTTGCCCATTCCCCCTCTGAATGGCACACATACACAATCCATGTCTCAATTGTCTCAATGCTTAAAAAGTATTCTTTAATCTGGCCTCTACCCTTCATCTACACTGATTGAAGTGGATTTAACAAGTGACATCAATAATGGATCATAGCTTTCACCTGGATTCACCTGGTCAGTCTATGTCATGGAAAGCCTATTCCCCCTCAGGAGACTGAAAAGATTTGGCATGGGGTCCTCAGATCCTCAAAAAATTATACAGCTGCACCATCGAGAGCATACTGACTGGTTGCATCACCGCCTGGTATGGCAACTGCTTGGCCTCCGACCGCAAGGCACTACAGAGGTTTGTGCGTACGGCCCAGTACATCACTGGGGCCAAGCTTCCTGCCATCCAGGACCTCTATACCAGGCGGTGTCAGAGGAAGGCCTTCAAAATTGTCAAAGACTCCAGCCACCCTAGTCATAGACTGTTCTCCCTGCTACCGCACGGCAAGCGGTACCGGAGTGCCAAGTCTAGGTCCAAAAGACTTCTCAACAGCTTTTACCCCGAAGCCATAAGACTCCTGAACAGCTAATCATGGCTACCCTGACTATTTGCACTGCCCCCCCACCCCATCCTTTTTACGCTGCTGCTACTCTGTTAATTATTTATGCATAGTCACTTTAACTCTACCCACATGTACATATTACTTCAATTATCTCAACTAGCCGGTGCCCCCGCACATTGACTCTGCACCGGTACCCCCCTGTATATATAGCCTCCCTACTGTTATTTTATTTTACTTCTGCTCTTTTTTTCTAAACACTTTTTTGTTGTTGTTTTATTTTTACTTTTTTTGTTAAAATAAATGCACTGTTGGTTAAGGGCTGTAAGTAAGCATTTCACTGTAATGTCTGCACCTGTTGTATTCGGCGCATGTGACCAATACAATTTGATTTGATTTGATTTGATTTGATTAATGTTTTGTACACTCAGTGTACGTATAGAGCTTGCAATAGAACCAATAGAAAATGTTCAAATAGTATTTGAACCTAGGTCTTTTATTCACAGATAAATGGTTTCAGGCCAGCCAATCTGCAGGACAAGAAGGCCTGCTGTGAGGGAACCACTCCAGAACCCCCCTACAAACTCCTTTCAACCCCTCTGTCTCTTTCAGACTATACCCTGCAGAAGGCCCTCCTTTTGTAGTGGAATGAATCGAGCTGATGGGCCCCATAGATCCTTGCTGTCGTCTCAGGGCTCATATTTATGGCTTTAAGAGCCATTACATATTGGTTAGATGTCACTCACCCCTCTCCCTTCCACTGACTGACTGCTACCCTGGGGTTGCCAAGGAAGGACAATCTTGGTCACCGCCGAAAAAAGGCCCCTAAAAAGAGTGTGTGTGTTATCAGAATTCTCTCGGTGCCAAATGTCCCAGTTCCTCAAGCTAAGTACCTCTGGGCCCCTATGAAGGCCTTTGGAATGGCTTGTTTTGCCTGTTTTAACACATTGGTCTATGTAGCAGTGGATGCTAGAGGGAGGAGCTATAGGAGGACGGGCTCATTGTAATGGCTGGAATGGAATGAAGGGAACAGAGTCAAACATGTGGTTTCCATATATTTGATGTGTTTGATACTGTTCCATTTATTCCAGCATTTACAATGAGCCTGTCCTCCTATAGCTCCTCCCACCAACCTCCGCTGCTGTGTAGGTTAAGCATAGTGTAATGGTGGCTAAATTAGGGCAGCGTTTCTCAGAGGATTACTTATCTTGGTGGCTGTTGGTGGTGGCTGTGTGTGGGTGTGTCTGTTTTAGTGTGCATGTGTGTGTGTGTGTGTAGAGAATAATTCATGCCCTTGGTGGTGCCTGTACTGTAGCCCTACTGTGATCACAGCTACTACTGTTTGCCTTTGGTTGCATGAAGGGCAGCTAGTGACAGCTGTCAATGATTTCCACATGCTATTTGTCATTGCCTCTCAAACCCAGTCACACGCACGCATGCACACACACAAACACACGCAAACATGCATGCACGCACATACACAGACACACATGCAGCACATGCCATAGGAATTTAAAGTTAAGTATTTTAAAAGATAAGCCTTCAAACTGACTAGCACTGCATGCTCGTAGAAAAAAGGGTTCCAAAAGGGTCCCCATAGGAGAACCCTTTTTGGTTCCAGGTATAACCCTTTTTGGTTACAGGTAGAAGTCTTTTGGGTTCCATGTAGAACCCTCTGTGGAAAGGGTTCTACAATGAACTCAAAAGGGTTCTACCTGGGACCAAAAGGTTTCTACATGGAAGCAAAAAGGGTTCTCCTATGGGGACACCTGAAGAACCCTTTTAGGTTCTAGATAGCACCTTTTTTTCTAAGAGTGTAGGTAGTGAAACAGCCCCTTGTAGTAGTAGGGTAATTCCATTTTCGATGCCATTTTGGATTATGTGATTCCCTCTGCAATGCAGAAAAATCACATTGTAGTGGAGGAGCTACAAATGTATTATGGTAGCGGTGAAAGTCATGGATTTTCAGGCATCATCCTGCTGATTGTTCTATATAAAGATGCAATACTTGTTTTCTTCTCTTCGTGTCTTTTCTCTCCTGGGGTTTCTCTTCCTGAGAACTGCAGGCTTGTCTAAGACGTAGTGGCTGCATCCCAAATGGCACCCTATTCCCTATACATTCCCTATGGGCCCTGGTCAAAAGTAGCGCACTATGTAGGGCATGGTGTGCCATTTGGGAAAAGCAGCCAGTGGCTTACTGACGGTTTATCCCAGTGAATAACTAGCTTTATTGATTCATTGCCATTGTGTCACATCCATCTCCCACTGACTGGTAGTCAATTGAGTATAGATCAATGATTTTTCAGAAACCCCTTTGTCTTCTCTCCTCTTCTCTCCTCTTTTCTCCAGGCACTAAATAAAATAACGATCAGACAGTGAATTTGGTCTGAGAGAGCGAGCGAAGGGAAGCAGGAGAGAAATAGAAAGCGTGATCTAGCTTGATAGAGAGATAAGAATGTTAGAAGAGACGGGTGTATGATGGGACTGACTGAATACAGTCTCATTCAAACCACTGACCTCCTTCTGTGTCAAAGGATTCTTGCTCCTCCTTTACTTCTCATCTAATTTAGTCTGAGTTGTACCTCAGCTGAATCAGCCCAGTCAGGGAAAGGCAAAAGGCAGAGTGAGCCTGGAGCTCCTGGAGGGCCAGGGACAGTCTGTGGCTTTGACGTGAGATGGTGCCAGCGTTTAGTGCCTAGTGCCTAGTCAGTAGGGCTCCCCTTCCATCCCCAGCCCAGCCAGGAAAAGGCAGAGAGAGCCTCGAGGACCAGTCTAGGGCTCTGGTCCTTTGAGATGGTGCCAGGGTTTGGGGCTTAATCTGCTCTGGGTGGCTGGCTGGCCTGCTGGCTGGCTCTGATCTGGGTGGCTGACTGACTAGCTGGCTGGCCCTGGGTGGATGGCTGGATGGTTGACTGGCTGGCTGGCCCTGGGCGGATGGTTGACTTATCCAGGGTGGCTGAGTGAACATCAGATTAAAGCGTAGGGAGGCTAAACTCTCCTCACACTCTGAGACAAAGGGTACAAATTGGCCCTCTTGCAGGAACAGGCAGAGGGACAGAGGGGAGGAAGGGAAGGGAGGAAGGGAGAGGGGGAAAGAGAGAGAAAGAGAAAGAGAGGGAGAGGGAGCAGGAGGGAGAGAGGCTAAACTCTATGATGAGTAAAGAATAGAACCATCATTCTATGCCTAAAAATCACCTACCTCTTAGCCCTGAGTATTGCAATGTTTCATCAAGGGTATGATAAACTACAGAGCTAGGAGAGGAGAGAGAGGCAGTATGTCAGAGGGTGGGGATGGTGGTTTCTGTAGCTGGCTGGAAACCTCCGGTAGAGCGGTGCAGCACAGCTCTCCAGTTTCATCCCTGCAGCTCTACTCCATCTGTCCATGATTCGGCCACATTTGCAGGGGACTGCCACCACCTATGTCACATGGTGAGATGCCATGGGCATACTTTGATCCTGGATCCTTACAGTCTAATGCCTTATTCACACTACAGGGCCAAACCGAGCCAGGCCAAGCCAGGCTAAACGCGACCAAACCGGGCTGGCCTGGTTACGCATCCACCAATGTTGCTGCAATTGTGCTTGAAAGGACAATGTGAAAATACAATATCAGAGTCAGTATAGTATGGTTTTGGTTGGCAGTATAGTATGGTTCTGGTTGGCAGTATAGTATGGTTCTGGTTGGCAGTATAGTATGGTTCTGGTTGGCAGTATAGTATGGTTCTGGTTGGCAGTATAGTATGGTTCTGGTTGGCAGTATAGTATGGTTCTGGTTGGCAGTATAGTATGGTTCTTTTTGGCAGTATAGTATGGTTCTGGTTGGCAGTATAGTATGGTTCTGGTTGGCAGTATAGTATGGTTCTGGTTGGCAGTATAGTATGGTTCTTGTTGGCAGTATAGTATGGTTCTGGTTGGCAGTATAGTATGGTTCTGGTTGGCAGTATAGTATGGTTCTGATTGGCAGTATAGTATGGTTCGGGTGGGCAGTATAGTATGTTCTGGTTGGTAGTATAGTATGGTTCAGGTTGGCAGTATAGTAAGGTTCTGGCTGGCATTATAGTATGGTTCTGGATGGCAGTACAGTATGGTTCTGGTTGGCAGTATAGTCTGGTTCTGGTTGGCAGTATAGTATGGTTATGGTTGGAAGTATAGTATGGTTCTTGTTGGCAGTATAGTATGGTTCTGGTTGGCAGTATAGTATGGTTCTGGTTGGCAGTATAGTATGGTTATTGTTGGCGGTATAGTGTGGTTCTGGTTGGCAGTATAGTATGGTTTTGGTTGGCAGTATAGTATGGTTCTGGTTGGCAGTATAGTATGGTTCTGGTTGGCAGTATAGTATGGTTCTGGTTGGCGGTATAGTATGGTTCTGGTGGGCAGTATAGTA
The DNA here is from genome assembly GCF_964263955.1 of Coregonus lavaretus. Classification (NCBI taxonomy): domain Eukaryota; kingdom Metazoa; phylum Chordata; class Actinopteri; order Salmoniformes; family Salmonidae; genus Coregonus; species Coregonus lavaretus. The sequence continues at coordinate 34,175,125 of NC_140012.1, read as the reverse complement.
TGTTCTGGTTGGCAGTATAGTATGGTTCTGGTTGGCAGTATAGTATGTTCTGGTTGGAAGTATAGTATGGTTCTGGTTGCCAGTATAGTATATCCTGGTTGGCAGTATAGTATGGTTCTGTTTGGCAGTATAGTATGGTTCTTGTTGGCAGTATAGTATGGTTCTTGTTGGCAGTATAGTACGGTGCTGGTTGGCAGTATAGTATTTTTCTGGTTGGCAGTATAGTCTGGTTCTAGTTGGCAGTATAGTATGGTTCTGGATGGCAGTATAGTAGGGTTCTGGTTGGCAGTACAGTATGGTTCTTGTTGGCGCTATGTATGGTTCTGGTTGGCAGTATTGTATGGTTCTGGTTGGCAGTATGGTATGGTTCTTGTTGGCGGTATAGTGTGGTTCTTGTTGGCAGTATAGTATGGTTCTGGTTGGCATTATAGTATGGTTCTGGTTGGCAGTATAGTATGGTTCTTGTTGGCGGTATAGTATGGTTCTTGTTGGCGGTATAGTATGGTTCTGGTTGGCGGTATTGTATGGTTCTGGTTGGCAGTATAGTATGGTTCTGGTTGGCAGTATAGTATGGTTCTTGTTGGCGGTATAGTATGGTTTTGGTTAGCAGTATATTATGGTTCTGGTTGGCAGTAAAGTTTGGTTCTTGTTGGCGGTATATTATGGTTCTGGTTGGCAGTATAGTATGGTTCTTGTTGGCAGTATAGTATGTTCTGGTTGGCAGTATAGTATGGTTCTGGTTGGCAGTATAGTATGTTCTGGTTGGCAGTATAGTATGTTCTGGTTGGCAGTATAGTATGGTTCTGGTTGGCAGTATAGTATGGTTCTGATTGGCAGTATAGTATGGTTCGGGTGGGCAGTATAGTATGTTCTGGTTGGTAGTATAGTATGGTTCAGGTTGGCAGTATAGTATGGTTCTGGATGGCATTATAGTATGGTTCTGGATGGCAGTACAGTATGGTTCTGGTTGACAGTATAGTATGGTTCTGGATGGCAGTATATTATGGTTATGGTTGGAAGTATAGTATGGTTCTTGTTGGCAGTATAGTATGGTTCTGGTTGTCAGTATAGTATGGTTCTGGTTGGCAGTATAGTATGGTTATTGTTGGCGGTATAGTGTGGTTCTGGTTGGCAGTATAGTATGGTTTTGGTTGGCAGTATAGTATGGTTCTGGTTGGCAGTATAGTATGGTTCTGGTTGACAGTATATTACGGTTCTGGTTGGCGGTATAGTATGGTTCTGGTGGGCAGTATAGTATGTTCTGGTTGGCAGTATAGTATGGTTCTGGTTGGCAGTATAGTATGGTTCTTGTTGGCAGTATAGTACGGTTCTGGTTGGCAGTATAGTATTTTTCTGGTTGGCAGTATAGTAGGGTTCTGGTTGGCAGTACAGTATGGTTTTGGTTGGCAGTATAGTATGGTTCTGGTTGGCAGTATAGTATGGTTCTGGTTGACAGTATATTACGGTTCTGGTTGGCGGTATAGTATGGTTCTGGTGGGCAGTATAGTATGTTCTGTTTGGCAGTATAGTATTGTTCTTGTTGGCAGTATAGTATGGTTCTTGTTGGCAGTATAGTACGGTTCTGGTTGGCAGTATAGTATTTTTCTGGTTGGCAGTATAGTAGGGTTCTGGTTGGCAGTACAGTATGGTTCTTGTTGGCGCTATGTATGGTTCTGGTTGGCAGTATTGTATGGTTCTGGTTGGCAGTATGGTATGGTTCTTGTTGGCGGTATAGTGTGGTTCTTGTTGGCAGTATAGTATGGTTCTGGTTGGCATTATAGTATGGTTCTGGTTGGCAGTATAGTATGGTTCTTGTTGGCGGTATAGTATGGTTCTTGTTGGCGGTATTGTATGGTTCTGGTTGGCAGTATAGTATGGTTCTGGATGGCAGTATAGTATGGTTCTTGTTGGCGGTATAGTATGGTTTTGGTTGGCATTATAGTATGGTTCTGGTTGGCAGTATAGTATGTTCTGTTTGGCAGTATAGTATTGTTCTTGTTGGCAGTATAGTATGGTTCTTGTTGGCAGTATAGTACGGTTCTGGTTGGCAGTATAGTATTTTTCTGGTTGGCAGTATAGTAGGGTTCTGGTTGGCAGTACAGTATGGTTCTTGTTGGCGCTATGTATGGTTCTGGTTGGCAGTATTGTATGGTTCTGGTTGGCAGTATGGTATGGTTCTTGTTGGCGGTATAGTGTGGTTCTTGTTGGCAGTATAGTATGGTTCTGGTTGGCATTATAGTATGGTTCTGGTTGGCAGTATAGTATGGTTCTTGTTGGCGGTATAGTATGGTTCTTGTTGGCGGTATTGTATGGTTCTGGTTGGCAGTATAGTATGGTTCTGGATGGCAGTATAGTATGGTTCTTGTTGGCGGTATAGTATGGTTTTGGTTAGCAGTATATTATGGTTCTGGTTGGCAGTATAGTTTGGTTCTTGTTGGCGGTATATTATGGTTCTGGTTGGCAGTATGGTATGGTGCTTGTTGGCAGTATAGTATGTTCTGGTTGGCAGTATAGTATGGTTCTGGTTGGCAGTATAGTATGTTCTAGTTGGCAGTATAGTATGGTTCTGGTTGGCAGTATAGTATGTTCTGGTTGGCAGTATAGTATGGTTCTGGTTGGCAGTATAGTATGGTTCTGTTTGCCAGTATAGTATGTTCTGGTTGGCAGTATAGTATGTTCTGGTTGTGCCATTAAACCCCTACAACTCATCCAGAATGCCGCAGCCCGTCTGGTGTTCAACCTTCCCAAGTTTTCTCACGTCACCCCCCTCCTCCACACACTCCACTGGCTTCCAGTTGAAGCTCGCATCTGCTACAAGACCATGGTGCTTGCCTATGGAGCAGTGAGGGGAACGGCACCTCTGTACCTTCGGGCTTTGATCAGTCCCTACACCCAAACGAGGGCATTGCGTTCATCCACCTCTGGCCTGCTGGCTCCCCTTCCTCTGCGGAAGCATAGTTCCAGCTCAGCCCAGTCAAAACTGTTCGCTGCTCTGGCACCCCAATGGTGGAACAAGCTCCCTCACGACGCCAGGACAGCGGAGTCACTCACCACCTTCCGGAGACATTTGAAACCCCACCTCTTTAAGGAATACCTGGGATAGGATAAAGTAATCCTTCTACCCCCCCCCCCCCCCCCCAAAAACATTTGTAAAGTGGTTATCCCACTGCCTATAGGGTGAATGCACCAATTTGTGAGTCGCTCTGTTTAAGAGCGTCTGCTAAATGACGTAAATGTGCCCTTGAGCAAGGCACTTAACCCTAATTGCTCCTGTAAGTCGCTCTGGATAAGAGCGTCTGCTAAATGACTAAAATGTAAATGTAAATGCAGTATAGTATGGTTCTGGTTGGCAGTATAGTATGGTTCTGGTTGGCAGTATAGTATGACTTAGGCATTACTATAGATGAATTGTCTCTTTTGAAACTCATTATATGCTGCTACTCTTGTCTTGGCAACCTACAGCAGTCAGCCTGCAGTTATTACGCGTTCCTCCATTCTCCGAAGGGGATAATGACGGTGATTATGAAGGCTCTCCTGCTGTAGTGTTGACAGATAGCAGTGTGAGGTTATTTTCTACTGTGTCTACTTGTCACTCACTTGGTTTTGTAAGTGTAAATTGCGACAGTTACATGTTTAGAGGTGTTTAGGAGGGTGTTGTTTTTGTTAATCAACTGTGTATGCAATTCCCATATGCTATTTTCGTGTTGTTACCTCATTCAGTATTTCCTGGTTGGCACAGTGTGTGAGATCTGTCCAATTCTATTAATAGGATAGTTATTCTGTTTCTCGGTTTCATTTGGAGTCATAAAAAAAAGAAAAAAAAAGAATGGTAATTATAGTGGTAGCATGTCTGAAGTAAGATATTGACCACCTGCTATCAAATCAAATCAAATTATATTGGTCACATACACATATTAAGCAGATGTTATTGCGGGTGTAGCGAAATGCTTGTGTTCCTAGCTCCAACAGTGCAGTTAAATCTAACAATTCACAACAATACACACAAATCTCAAAGTAAAGAATGGAATTATGAAATATATAAGTATTAGGATGAGCTATGTCGGAGTGGCATTGACTAGAATACAGTAGAATACAGTATATACATATGAAATGAGTAACACAGTGTGTAAACATTATTAAAGTGACCAGTGTTCCATTGTTAAAGTGACCAGTGATTCCATGTCTATGTACATAGGGCAGCAGCCTCTTAGGTGCAGGGTTGAGTAACCGGGTGGTAGCCGGCTAGTGACAGTGACTAAGTTCAGGGCAGGGTACTGGGTTGAGATAGAAGCAGTTTTTCAGTCTTTCGGTTCCAGCATAGATGCACCTGTACTGACCTCGCCTTCTGGATGATAGCAGGGTGAACAGGCTGCTGTAGGTGTCCTGGAGGGCATGCAGTGTGCCCCCGGTAATGCATTGGGCAGACCGTGGCATAGATAGTGTGAAGCATTGACACTGGAATTGGTACTGTTGGACATTCATTTAGTGTTCATGCGTTAGAGCGAGAGAGAGATAGAGAGAGAGAGAGAGAGAGAGAGAGAGAGAGAGAGAGAGAGAGAGAGAGAGAGAGAGAGAGAGAGAGAGAGAGAGAGAGAAAGATGTAGGTGCTCACGTGTTTTACCCAGGACAGGAACAGCCGTCACACACACTGCCATAAGCGCACAAACACCGTGGGCACGAGGAACACACACCTCACCCCACTGTGAGCATGGGAATGGCGTGACTGAGTTTAATTGTGCTATTGCAGAATTGCAATAGCACAATTAAACTCAGTCACGCCATTCCCCATTCTCACAGTGGGGTGAGGTGTGTGTGTGTGTTCCTCGTGTTCGTGTGTGTTCCCTGTGCCTACGGTATGTGTGTGTGTGAGTGGGCACACGGCAGTGTGAGTGTGCAAGTTCCCGCAGCCCCCTCATTCCCTATGTTACCGTGACGCTCCACACTCCTTAATGAGGTAGCTCCCATCGCTCCCAGCTATCCCATAATGCATTTCTCTCTGCGGTGGCAGGCGGAACAAACCGTGGAGATTTGGCAGAACATCAGGACATATGGGGGACACAGCCGGGATGCCTAGGCTTAGCAAGTGGCGTAGTGCCTGAGTGCCTGGGATAGATGGATAGGTAGATGGGGTGGATGGGTTTGACACCCTAGGTGGGCCACGGTCCATCCTACACTGTTAAAAAAAAAAAGGTGTTAAGTAGAATCATATAGGGTTCTTTGGTTTTTCCCTATAGGGAACCCTCTATAAAACATACTCTCTATAAAAGTTTCCACCAGCCTTATTAACCTTCAAAATTAAATTATTTATGACAATAAAAACTAGTTTTAATGACTCCATCCTAAGTGTATGTACACTTCCGACTTCAACTGTACATATACATATACATATATATATATATATATATATATATATATATATATATACAGTTGAAGTCGGAAGTTTACATACACTTAGGTTGGAGTCAATAAAACTCGTTTTTCAACCACTCCACAAATTTCTTGATAAAAAACTATATTTTTGGCAAGTCGGTTAGGACATCTACTTTGTGCATGACACAAGTCATTTTTCCAACAATTGTTTACAGACAGATTATTTCACTTATAATTCACAATTCCAATGGATCAGACGTTTACATACACTAAGTTGACTGTGCCTTTAAACAGCTTGGAAAATTCCCGAAAATTATGTCATGGCTTTAGAAGCTTCTGATAGGCTAATTGACATAATTTGAGTCAATTAGAGGTGTACCTGTGGATGTATTTCAAGGCCTACATTCAAACTCAGTGCCTCTTTGCTTGACATCATGGGAAAATCAAAAGAAATCAGCCAAGACCACAGAAAAAAAATGGTAGACCTCCACAAGTCTGGTTCATCCTTGGGAGCTATTTCCAAACGCCTGAAGGTACCACGTTCATCTGTACAAACAATAGTACGCAAGTATAAACATCATGGGACCATGCAGCCATCATACCGCTCAGGAAGGAGACGCGTTCTGTCTCCTGGAGATGAACATACTTTGGTGCGAAAAGTGCAAATCAATCCCAGAACAACAGCAAAGGACCTTGTGAAGATGCTGGAGGAAACAGGTACTAAAGTATCTATATACACAGTAAAACGAGTCCTATATCAACATAACCTGAAAGGCCGCTCAGCAAGGAAGAAGCCACTGCTCCAAAACCGCCATAAAATAGCCCGACTACGGTTTGCAACTGCACATGGGGACAAAGATTGTACTTTTTGGAGAAATGTCCTCTGGTCTGATTAAACAGACCAGAGGACATTTGTGGTCCTCTGTAGCTCAGCTGGTAGAGCACGGCGCTTGTAATGCCAAGGTAGTGGGTTCGATCCCCGGGACCACCCATACACAAAAAAATATATATGTATGCACGCATGACTGTAAGTCGCTTTGGATAAAAGTGTCTGCTAAATGGCATATTATTATTATAATAAACAAAAATGGAACTGTTTGGCCATAATGACCATCATTATGTTTGGAGGAAAAAGGGGGTACCTTGCAAGCCGAAGAACACCATCCCAACCGTGAAGCACAGGGGTGGCAGCATCATGCTGTGGGGGTGCTTTGCTGCAGGAGGGACTGGTGCACTTCACAAAATAGATGGCATCAAGAGGAAGGAAAATTATGTGGATATATTGAAGCAACATCTCAAGACATCAGTCAGGAAGTTAAAGCTTGGTCGCAAATGGGTCTTCCAAATGGACAATGACCCCAAGCATACTTCCAAAGTTGTGGCAAAATGGCTTAAGGACAACAAAGTCAAGGTATTGGAGTGGCTGTCACAAAGCCCTGACCTCAATCCTGTAGAACATTTGTGGGCAGAACTGAAAAAGCGTGTGCGAGCAAGGAGGCCTACAGACCTGACTCAGTTACACCAGCTCTGTCAGGAGGAATGGGCCAAAATTCACCCAACTTATTGTGGGAAGCTTGTGGAAGGCTACCCGAAACGTTTGACCCAAGTTTTTTCCAAAAACGGTTCTTAGGATGTTAAAGGTTCTAGGTAGAACCCTTTGCCTTACAAAGAACCATTGTCTTCCAAAAAGGGTTCTTCAGATCATAATGGTTCTTGGTAGAACCCTATCCCTCGTCAAAGAACCCATTTGCTCTTTTTACCAACATTTCAGTATCAATAGACCTTCATCAGGTTTCATCCCAGTGAAATGTAGATCCAGTGATTTTTTTCACTGAATTGCTGTTGGGCAATTCATATTTTACATACCATATTCACTCAGTTGGGGTGATTCATATTGGGCAATTCTCTCACGCTGTGTTTGTTTCATTTTATACTCTTTAAAAGACCTAGTTTGTGAAACACAAATATGCAAGCTTTACATCATAGGCCTACATATGGGATGCTGTATGGCAAGTTCAGGGATGCTGTTCTATGTGTCGCAGGGGACATGTAGCTTAATGATGTTAAATAAAAAGGGATTAAATAACAGTCTGTTACTCTTTTCCTCTCTCTCCACCCCCCCCCCCTCACTCTCTCTTCCTCTATACCATACTTTTTCTGCCTCCTCTGCTTCTTTCTCACTCACTCACTCACTCACTCACTCACTCACTCACTCACTCACTCACTCACTCACTCACTCACCTCCTCTCTCTCTCTCTCTCTCTCTCTCTCTCTCTCTCTCTCTCTCTCTCTCTTCTCTCTCCTCTCTCTCTCTCTCTCTCTCTCTCTCTCTCTCTCTCTCTCTCTCTCTCTCTCTCTCTCTCTCTCTCTCTCCCTCTCTCTCTCTCTCTCTCTCTCTAAAGGCCATATTCCTACTATTAGGAGTGTAGCTGTAAAGAATAGAAAAGGCAACACTGTGCTTCTAATTAATGTTGAAATACCCATGCTGCTGTTCAAGTACCATGGCCTACAAATGCATCTCTCTCACAAGGGACATATATATATATAAGGGTCCCACTACTAGAATCATGGGTTTACATAGTAACTGAGAAGCGTGTGCATGTGGGGGTGTGTGTGTGTGTGTGTGTGTGTGTGTGTGTATGTGTAGTTTTCTCTTTACCTTCATCTCTGTTGGCTCCTAACCCATCATCTCTTTGGTGTTGATATCATGTCTTTGTGAGCTGACTTGGATTTCCAGGTATTCAAATGATGTAAGTAAGAGAATGGGCTGCTCCTGAGGTTAATGATGTAGAACGGGTAGCATCTGATGTTGGGTATCTCTCTGTGAGCTGACTTGAACCTCCAGGTAATGTAATGGCGTCAGAGAACGGGCAGTATCTGTCTGTCTGTCTCCACCGGCTCTTGTTCTGGGACAACCACCATTTGTGTCATGAGGGAATATGTTTTGTTTGTTTCTACTGTGAAGTACAGAGTCAGGCTGGTTCTGCCAAAACTAACCAGAGGATGAGGGAAGAGAACAACCAGTGTCTGTCTGTCTGTACCCACTTTGAAGTACTCATTGATCTCAGGCTTGGGGCCCAAACTCCAGCCCTAACTCCTATTTTTCAATAACTCTCCCATTAACAATCCATAATATCCTTACTCATATCTATTCGTTCCATCTGCATGCACGTAATGCCTCTATTAAGTAGAGGACATACCCACTGAATTATAATAAATACATTTATGGACTGAATTATACTGTAACTTCCTGTCGACTGGTGCCCTAAGTCTGGCATAAAGTCTTACATCTTCTTCATTCCATTCCCCTGCCAAGATTTGGCGCCAGGTGTTGTGTATTATGTCACTGCTAAGGGGAGGAGACAAAAATAATGAAACAGTAGCAAACGTGCTGTCTACTTCAGACCCTAGAGAGAGTCTCTAAAATTGGAGCACACACACACACACAAACATGTGTGCGTTCAGTGTCGGATAAGTCACTTACAATGAACACAGTCACCAGGGAAAAGAGAGAGAGCAAGAGAGAGAGTGAAAGAAACAGAGAGAGAGAGAATGAGATTGAGTGAGAGAGAGAGAGAGAGAGAGTGAGAGAGAGAGAGAGAGAGAGAGAGAGAGAGAGAGAGAGAGAGAGAGAGAGAGAGAGAGAGAGAGAGAGAGAGAGAGAGAGATAGAGACAGAAACAGAGAGAGGAACAGAGAGAGAAACAGAGAGAGAGAGAACGAGATTGAGTGAGAGAAACAGAGAGAGAGAGAATGAGATTGAGTGAGAGAGAGTGAGAGAAACAGAGAGAGAGAGAACGAGAGAGATAGAGAGTGAGAGAATGAGAGAGAGATAGAGAGAGAAAGAGACAGACAGAGAGAGAGAGAAAATAAAATGCAATGCAGCAATGTGACGACTTCTGTCAACGTGTTATCACATACATGTTAATCCTATGGCATCGCTAGCTGTCACGAGGGCCCAGAAAAACTGAATGCAAAACAGAAGCTGGCCAGCTAGGCAATGCAGACGCAATATACTCTCCAGTGCCTTTCTATTTGTCGTCCTTCTTCCTTGCTTTCTTCCACCCTCCTCTTTTCTTTGCTATTTTCACTCTTGATAGAATCTGATCTTCATCAAGCCAATCCCTGTAGCCTTGACTCCCTGTCACAAAGCCCCCGCCCCACATCAACTCCCCCCTCATCATTCATTGGCCGCTGACAACAGAGTGACAGCCGGATTGGCCATTATAAGATGACCTTGGCACTAGTGTCAGTCCATAACACTGCTGAAACAGTAAAACGACAGAGTGAGTTATTTTCCATCCTAGGGTCAGCATCTTTCTATAGACAGAGGACCACCCCCTCTCTGTAGATAAGGCTGGGATCCCTGATATAATGGTTGTGTGTGTGTGTGTGTGGATGTGTTTAACTATACTTGTGGGGACCAGAAGTCCCCAGAAGAATAGTAAACCACAAAAAATGTGACCAACTGGGGACATTTTGTTGGTCCCCTCAAGGTCAAATGCTATTTCTAAGGGCTTTAGGGTTAGAATTAGAATTAGAATTAGGTTTAGGGTTAGGATTAGGAGATAGGGTTAGTTTTAGGGTTAGGGTTAGAAGCTAGGGTTAGGTTTAGGGTTAAGGTTAGGTTTTTGGATTAAGGTTAGGGTTAGGGTTAGGGTTAGGGTTAAGGTTAGGGTTAGGGTTAGGTTTGGGGTTAGGGGTTGGGGAAAATAGGATTTTGAATGGGACTGAATCATATGTCCCCACAAGGTTAGCTGCGCAATACTGTGTGTGTGTGTGTGTATGTGTATGTGTGTGCGTGTGTGCGTGTGTGATTGTGTGTGTGTGTGCGGGAGGTGGGGTGATACCATATGGGCTGTGACACAACGAAAACTATATTGAGGAGAATGAGAGGTGGGAGGCTTCCTATATGTAATACAATAATAACCTTTTGGGTGTGGATTCAATTTCATTCACTATTTAAGATAAGAACATTTTATTGTCCAATTTACACAGAATGGTAACTTGTCTTTGGCGCTCTGGCTTACAGTAACATGATATAAACAGACATTTACATTTTAGTCATTTAGCAGACGCTCTTATCTAGAGCGACTTACAGATACTGCATTAATCTTAAGATACCACATGTCTCAGTCATAGTAAGTATATTTTTCCTCAATTAAAGTAGCAATCAGGAAAGTCAGTGCTAGTAGGGGGGGAAAGTCAAGTGCGAGTATTAGTTCACAAAAGGAACAAATATATATATGGGGGTGGGGAATAAACTTCCGGAGGACCTAAATTACTGTGCCCTTTAATCCTGGTTGATGTGTCAACAATCAGCTGCAAGTTATGAGCAGTCAGCAGTTTATACACCAAGTAGGCTACTGGGAAGACATCACTTAGAGTAGATGGCCCTAACTAGAAAAAAGACAGTACTACAGTGGACAACAACAGATTAGGACAACATGTATGCTTATCGCTCTTGGAGATACAGTATCTGGAGTACTCTAGCTATAGATTGAAGCACGTAGAACATACACATTACACACATTGAACATTTACATGTGAGTTCTTTCAGTCTTATTTAGGATTGGCACGACCATTTTTGCTATTTTCTAAGGCTATTTTCAAGACTGCTGGTGTTTGCTTGAAACCAACAGCTTAAGAGGGAAACGGCAGGAGTATGAATTTCCTATCACCTACAGTACATTTGAAGCTTCAAGAGATTATAGCAAACATCCCCCAGTCTGGTTGTAGACATGGAGTAAGTCAGGTCTTTAGCCTTTGATGTTATGAAGCCTCAGCCCACTCTGTGGCTGTCCCAAATAGCAACCTATTCCCATTTATAGTGCACTGCTTTTGACCAGAGCCCTATGGGAATAGGGCCATTTGGGACGCTGCCTTCAGCTTGAGTGTCTCCAGTTAAAAGAGTATGGATTTTTCACAGCATGTATTAAACATTCCATTTTAGCTGGTGTTTGCGCTCCCCTACCAGGAGAACTTGACAGAGGCTCAGTGATTGTGCCTGCACTCTAAAATGCAGGGTTAAAAACAACCAAATTTGGGTAATTATTGGACAGAACACACGTTGGGTTAATTTGACCCAGCCAGTTGTGTTACAATCAACCCATTGTTTTCTTTAAGTTTGGTTGTTGATGCTGGGTTATTGAGCTATGATCTACCGGGTCAGATCAGAAGACTGGAGGTGTGGCTTAATAGGGGTGTTGCTTTCAGATAGTTATTTTTGGCCACCTGTGAGAGTACATGTCATTCAGGTTAATATTTTCTGTTGTATTGTTAACACATGTTAAGGTTAAGCATTTACACTTTTGTAGCTTTAATAAAGCTTACACAATAGTATGAGTTCCTTATGTGCCTATGAACATCCCAATGTTATAATATTTAAATAATAATGTTATTAATTTTAGTTTTATGTCATTTGAATAACGGCGTGTGGTTTGAATGTTTCATTCCATTTGGATCAGTTCTGGGACAACTCTCGACAGTTTATAAGGTCTAGAAAGGGACAGTATTTTTACTTCTGATACTGAGATGCACTGTTTTACCAAATGGCACCCTATTCCCTATACAGTGCACTACTTTTGACCAGGGCCCATAGGTTACTATATACACTACTGGTCAAAAGTTTTAGAACACCTACTCATTCAAGGGTTTTTCTTTATTTTTACAATTTTCTACATTGTAGAATAATAGTGAAGACATCAACACTATGAAATAACACATATGTAACCAAAAAAGTGTTAAACAAATCAAAATATATTTTATATTTGAGATTCTTCAAATAGCCACCCTTTGCCTTGATGACAGCTTTGCACACTCTTGGCATTCTCTCAACCAGTTTCACCTGGAATGCTTTTCCAACAGTCTTGATGGAGTTCCCACATATGCTGAGCACTTGTTGGCTGCTTTTCCTTCACTCTGCGGTCCAACTCATCCCAAACCATCTCAATTGGGTTGAGGTCGGGAAATGTGGAGACCAGGTCATCTAATGCAGCACTCCATCACTCTCCTTCTTGGTCAAATAGCCTTTACACAGCCTGGGGGTGTGTTGGGTCATTGTCCTGTTGAAAAACAAATGATAGTCCCACTAAGCCCAAACCAGATGGGATGGCGTATCACTGCAAAATGCTGTGGTAGCCATGCTGATTAAGTGTGCCTTGAATTCTAAATAAGTCACAGACAGTGTCACCAGCAAAGTACCCCCACACCATAACACGTCCTCCTCCATGCTTTACGGTGGGAAATATACATGTGGAGATCATCCGTTCACCCACACCGCGTCTCGCAAAGACACGGTGGTTGGAACCAAAAATCTCCAATTTGGACACCAGACCAAAGGACACATTTCCACTGGTCTAATGTCCATTGCTCGTGTTTCTTGGCCCAAGCAAGTCTATTATTCTTATTGGTGTCCTTTAGTAGTGGTTTCTTTGCAGCAATTCAACCATGAAGGCCTGATTCCCAAAGTATCCTCTGAACAGTTGATGTTGAGATATGTCTGTTACTTGAACTCTGTGAAGCATTTATTTGGGTTGCAATTTCTGAGGCTGGTAACTCTAATGAATTTATCCTCTGCAGCAGAGGTAACTCTGGGACTTCCATTCCTGTGGCGGTCCTCATGAGAGCCAGTTCCATCATAGCGCTTTATGGTTTTTGCGACTGCACTTGAAGAAACTTCCAAAGTTCTTGAAATGTTCCGTATCAACTGACCTTCATGTCTTAAATTAATGATGGACTGTCATTTCTCTTTGCTTATTTGAGCTGTTCTTACCATAATATGGACTTGTTCTTTTACCAAATAGGGCTATCTTCTGTATACCCCTCTTACCTTGTCAAACACATTAAGAAGGAAAGAAATTTCACAAATGTACTTTTAAGAAGGCACACCTGTTTAACACTTTTTTGGTTACTACATGATTTCATATGTGTTATTTCATAGTTTTGATGAATTCACAATTATTCTACAATGTAGAAAATAGTAAAAATAAAGAAAATCCCTTGAATGAGTAGGTGTTCTAAAAATGTTGACTGGTAGTGTATGAAATAGGGTGCCATTTGGGATGCAGCCCTAGCTGCAAAACAGGTCCACTTCATTGCACCTGAACAAGCTATTGTACACATTACACAGGAATGAATGAGCAATCTGATCCCACCCTGTCAACTCTGGAGCAGTGTGGAAAGAAAGAACAGCAAATACAGAGAGTGTGTGAGTGTGTGTGAGAGACAGAGAGAGAGAGAGAGAGAGAGAGAGAGAGAGAGAGAGAGAGAGAGAGAGAGAGAGAGAGAGAGAGAGAGAGAGAGAGAGAGAGAGAGAGAGAGAGAGAGAGAGAGAGAGAGAGAGAGAGAGAGAGAGAGAGAGAGAGAGAGAGAGAGAGAGAGAGAGAGAGAGAGAGCAACAGTGTAAGTGTTATACGACGGTCACATGAGACAGGGAGGGAAATACCAGAACCTACAGGAGTATTTTTTAAAGGGGATGAGTTTTGATCTTCTCAGGTTCTGTTCAGTATCTCTTAAATTTATAAATATTGTGGCTCCAAGAAACCTATGGTAGCTCCCTTTGGGGGAGCTTTACATAGTATTTTCAACACCAAGACTGTTACACTATTCTAAAGGGACACTAAAATCAGATCTTTCTCATAGATCTCATACATGATGAATGACAGTTGCCAATGGCGCCCTAGCAGCAGCTTAAGCGGAGAGCTCCTGTACATTTTTAAAAGTTTTTTGTAATTAATTCATTTTCATGGCATCATTTTGTTTTAAGAATGAACAATTAATATAGCTAATTAATATCATCAGCATCCACCACAGCGTTAAGACTGAACCGAGTCATTTGATTGTTTGGCTAGCTAGCTACAGTGCCTTGCAAAAGTATTCATCCCCCTTGGCATTTTTCCTATTTTGTTCCATTACAACCTGTAATTTAAATAGATTTTTATTTGGATTTCATGTAATGGACATAAACAAAATAGTCCAAATTGGTGAAGTGGAATTTAAAAAATAACTTGTTTCAAAAATTCTACAAAATAAATAATGGAAAAGTGGTGTGTGCATATGTATTCACCCCCTTTGCTATGATGCCCCTAAATAAGATCTGGTGCAACCAATTACCTTCAGAAGTCACATAATTAGTTAAATAAAGCCCACATTTGTGCAATCTAAGTGTCATATGATCTGTCACATGATCTCAGTATATATACACCTGTTCTGAAAGGCCCCAGAGTCTGCAACACCACTAAGCAAGGGGCACCACCAAGCAAGCGGCACCATGAATAACAAGGCACTCTCCAAACAGGTCAGGGACAAGGTTGTGGAGAAGTACAGGTCAGGGTTGGGTTATAAAAAAATATCAGAAACTTTGAACATCCCACGGAGCACCATTAAATCCATTAATAAAACATGGAAAGAATATGGCACCACAACAAACCTGCCAAGAGAGGGCCGCCCACCAAAACTCACGGACCAGGCAAGGAGGGCATTAATCAGAGAGGCAACAAAGAGACCAAAGCTCCACAGAGGAGATTGGAGTATCTGTCCATAGGACCACTTTGAGCCGTACACTCCACAGAGCTGGGCTTTACGGAAGAGTGGCCAGAAAAAAGCCATTGCTTAAAGAAATAAATAAGCAAACACATTTGGTGTTCGCCAAAAGGCATGTGGGAGACTCCCCAAACATATAGAAGAAGGTACTCTGGTCAGATGAGACTAAAATTTAGCTTTTTGGCCATCAAGGAAAACGCTATGTCTGGAGCAAACCCAACACTTCTCATCACCCGAGAACACCATCCCCACAGTGAAGCATGGTGGTGGCAGCATCATGCTGTGGGGATGTTTTTCATCGGAAGGGACTGGGAAACTGGTCAGAATTGAAGGAATGCTGGATGGCGCAAAAAAAATAATGTATGCACTAACTGTAAGTCGCTCTGGATAAGAGCGTCTGCTAAATGACAAAAAAATTAAAAATTAAAATGTAAATACAGGGAAATTCTTGAGGGAAACCTGTTTCAGTCTTCCAGAGATTTGAGACTGGGACGGAGGTTCACCTTCCAGCAGGACAATGACCCTAAGCCTACTGTTAAAGCAACACTCGAGTGGTTTAAGGGGAAACATTTAAATGTCTTGGAATGGCCTAGTCAAAGCCCAGACCGCAATCCAATTGAGAATGTATGGTATGACTTAAAGATTGCTGTACACCAGCGGAACCCATCCAAGTTGAAGGAGCTGGAGCAGTTTTGCCTTAAAGAATGGGCAAAAATCCCAGTGGCTAGATGTGCCAAGCTTATAGAGACGTACTCCAAGACACTTGCAGCTGTAATTGCTGCAAAAGGTGGCTCTACAAAGTATTGACTTTGGGGGGCTGAATAGTTATGCACACTCAAGTTTTCTGTTTTTTTGTCTTATTTCTTGTTTGTTTCACAATAAAAAATATTTTGCATTTTCAAATTGGTAGGCATGTTGTGTAAATCAAATGATACAAACCCCCCAAAAATCCATTTTAATTCCAGGTTGTAAGGCAACAAAATAGGAAAAATGCCAAGGGGGGTGAATACTTTCGCAAGCCACTGTAACATTAGCTGGCTAGCTGTTTTGATTTGAATGCCAACCAGTGTCCGGAGGTTGAGGATGGAGAGAAGCCAAAAACAAGATGGCAGAGGTGTGCTGTGATGAGGATCGTAGGGAAGACAAAGTTACAAGGCTGCTCTTGAATTATTAGTGAAATGTGGTGTGCTTTCTGGTGCCACGTGACTGCCGTAGCATTATCCAAGTGGGTGTTTAATTTTGGTAGTAGTGAAGGAGCAGATAGCTAGCTTCCTACTACGGCGTCCATGGACTGCAGTGGCTTAGCTCAAACTTCATCTGACTGAGTTCTACTATGGAAAAGACAGAGACAGCGAGACACCTTGATGAGACCGCGCTTCCTGCCTACCTATGGACTTTCTCTTCCTGCTTGACCAACTCCCTCATATGACCATTCAAGCCATTAACTTTCTAATGACTGTCCATCTCATGATGTTGTGATGTTGTTTTTCTAAATTACTTGACTTTTTTGTGTGCTTTGAAGCTCTTTGAGATTCTTTGAAAAGCACTATACTGTATAAGAATAATTAATTATTATTATTATTATTATTATTATTATTATTATTATTATTATTATACAATTTCATTGAATACTTGTTGTGAGGCAGACCATGACAGAACCACCCTTATGGAAAAAACACATGAATTTCACGTGAACACATGAAGTGTTCCAAAAACACTTTTTCAAGTGATCACATTTGATCTTATGTGAAGTTAACAGATGACAACATGTAAATGAACATGTGATAACATGAAACTAGTGTTCCAAAAACACGTTTTTACATGATTTAACGTGTGAAATCATGTTATTTTCCGCATGTCAAATAATATGTTTTTTCTGTAAGGGCAATGCCTAGTTCTCTTATCATACCAACAATTAAGGATTGCAACAACAACAACAGAAAAGTGTGGAAGTGCCATCATACTAAATCATGATGTTCCAAATTATATTCTGTTTAATTATTTTTTGCAGCCCATAAAATATTCCAATCAAGGTTGCATCCAGAAGGTTGATGAGGTAATTTGTGTTTCATTTAATAACTGGAAATAAAAATGCACTACTTTTGACCAGGGCTTATAATATGGTGTAGGGCAGGGCTCTCCAAACCTGTTCCTGGAAAGCTACCCTCCTGTAGGTTTTCGCTCCAACCCCAGTTGTAACTATCCTAATTCAGCTTATGAACCAGGGCCCAAATTCACAAAACACTTCTTACGCAAAAACTTAAGCTTCTTAAAAAATAAAAATAAAAAGAAGCTCATAAGATAGATTTTTTAAGAATCCTCAGCAACCTTCACACAATACCCCATAATTACAAAGTGAAAACAGGTTTTTAGAAATGTTTGCAAATGTATTACAAATAAAAAAATTAAATACCTTATTAACATAAGTATTCAGACCTTTTGCTATGAGACTCGAAATTGTGCTCAGGTGCATCATGTTTCCATTGATCATTCTTGAGATGTTTCTACAACTTGATTGGAGCCCACCTGTGGTAAATTCAGTTGATTGGACAAGATTTGGAAAGGCACACACCTGTCTATATAAGGTCCCATAGTTGACAGTGCATGTCAGAGCAAGAACCAAGCCATGAGGTTGAAGGAATTGTCCGTAGAGCTCAGAGACAGGATTGTGTCGAGGCACAGATCTGGGGAAGGGTACCAAAACATGTCTGCCGCATTGAAGGTCCCCACAAACTAAGTGGCCTCCATCATTCTAAAAAAGGAAGAAGTTTGGAACCACCAAGACTCTTCCTAGAGCTGGCCGCCCGGACAAACTGAGCAATTGGGGGAGATGGTCAGGGAGGTGACCAAGAACCCGATGGTCACTCTGACAGAGCTCTAGAGTTCCTCTGTGGAGATGGGAGAACCTTCCAGAAGGACAACCATCTCTGCAGCACTCCACCAATCAGGCCTTTATGGTAGAGTGGCCAGACGGAAGCCACTCCTCAGTAAAAGACACATGACAGCCTGCTTGGAGTTTGTCAAAAGGCACCTAAAGACTCTCAGACCATGAGAAACAAGATTCTCTGGTCTGATGAAACCAAGATTGAACTCTTTGGCCTGAATGCCAAGTGTCACGTCTGGAGGGAACTTGGCACCATCCCTACGGTGAAGCATGGTGATGGCAGCATCATGCTGTGATGGCAGCATCATGCTGTGGGGATGTGTTTCAGCGGCAGGGACTGGGAGACTAGTCTGGATCGAGGCAAAGATGAACGGATCAAAGTACAGAGAGATCCTTGATGAAAACCTGCTCCAGAGCGCTCAGGACCTCAGACTGGGATGAAGGTTCACCTTCCAACAGGACAACGACCCTATGCACACAGCCAAGACAATGCAGTAGTGGCTTCGGGACAAGTCTCTGAATGTCCTCGAGTGGGCCAGCCAGTTTTATGAGTTTTTTCTCTCACTGCCCTGAGTTTAAGACAAGGGTTTAGCTATCTTGGAATTAAGGACATTTCTAATAACTTTATTTTCAAGAATCTAATTTCTTCTTAAATTTTTGCTTAAGGAGAAACATAAGAAATAGCGCAATAAAATTTCCAAGAACCTTTTTGAGGAATAGCAGCTTTGCTTAACTTTCTTCTTAAATCTATAGTTAAGGAAAAAATGGCAGTCAAGAAGAAATGTATTCTTTAGAAGGTTTTGTGAATCTGGGCACAGGTAATTATTAAATCAGGTGTGCTAGATTAGGGACGGAGCAAAAACCTACAGGACGGTAGCTCTCCAGGAACAGGGTTGGAGAGCCTGGGTGTAGGGAATAGGGTTCCATTTGGGATGAATTACAGTGTACTGGTACATCATAATAATAATAATAATAATATGCCATTTAGCAGACACTTTTATCCAAAGCGACTTAAAGTCATGTGCGCATACATTTTTTTTACATATGGTATTTTCATCACAATACCATTTTATTCGGCTGCCATAAAATAGTTCAGTGAAAAGCGTATTCATTTAATTGCTCTCTTTGCATTTACAAGATGCTTTTTTCTAGAGTGAGATACATTTCAATATTTTTTTCATACTGGTCCACTGTGGAAATCAAACCCACAACACAGGCGCAGCAAGGGCCATGCTCTACCAACTGAGCTACAAAGGACATTTCTGAAAGAGTGAATCAAGTGGTTAGTTATTATGAATTACACTGTGCGTCCCAAATGGCACCGTATTCCGTACACAGTACATTACTCAAGCAGCCCTCGTGCCCTGGTCAAAGGAAGTGCACTAAATAGGGAATAGGGTGCTGACGGTAGTAAAGTCTGGGTAGGTTTTCAATATCAACCCTCTTGTCTCGTGTTCTCAAGGGTGTGTATAGCATATAGAACATATGCTTGGTTTCTCCTTTTCAAAATCTGTAGTCTTCCACCTCTTGCTCCCCCTCTTCTCCCTCCTCCTCTCTACACTCTGTCCTTTCCCTCTTTCCTCCCCCTCCTCGAATTCCTACATTTCTCAGATATGACTCAACATTGTCACAACACAGACAGGGAGCGTTCGGCAGTGTGTTTGCACGTTGTCATGCGATGGCGTTGGTGATATCATACAGTGTAATAACAAGGTCATTGACCATCTATCACTCTGTATCGCTCTGGCAGAACAGGTGTGTTGTAATGTTTATGATGGCATCTAACCGTCTGTACGACTCATATCTGACAGCGGGTCATACCAATAAATCCAAACCCATTGGCATTTTAACAAGCTTATAACTTTGGACAGTGACCTTGTCAAGGTTGCCAGGCTGTACATAAAGAAACCTCCCAAACACACACACACACACACACACATAAGCTACCTCTCATCTTCAACACAGTGGGAGGTTCTGGGCTGCCTGTTCTGCTTTATAATTACTGGGGCACAGTGTGTGTGTGTTCGTGCTTGTGTGTGTGCAAGAGCGTACATATGTGTGTTTGTTTGAGAGAGAACGAGAGAGTAAAGACAACGCAGGAAGGCCTAACATTTAGTAGATACTCCTCCCCTGTACTGTAGTCTAGTGTATTAACATGGCCAACGTCACCCAGACACAGAGTGAAGTCAGTTGAGAGGCGCTGAAGCATGTCCTCATCCACAGAGAAATAATTCACAGACATATAACGAGTAGCTAATTACACTGAGGAGTCTGTCTCAGGATGATTTCTGTCTCTGTCGCTTGTCTTCCCCGTCCTCCCTCCTCTCCACTCAACGCTATCCTGGGACAACATTCTCTCTCTCTCTCTCTCTCTCTCTCTCTCTTTCTCTCGCTCTCTCACTCTCTCGCTCTCTGTCTCTCTCTGACATTGGTTGAATCATTGATGAATCAGGGTGGCGAAGCAGACAGTCACATTAACAAAGACACTAACGTATTGGAGTCTTCAGCCCTCTCAGCACCAGACAAGTCATACATCACCATTAGCAATAGGAACGAAGACACTATCCAGCAGCTCGTTGATTAGGCATGTTGTTTCTGAATAGCCTGCTATGCTATGAAATGTATTGATTCCAGGTTTCGATTGTTGACTAATTCCCTGTGATCCGGAACTTGACATGCTCAAAGGAATGCTTGACTCCTTGTCAGGACTCTGGGAGCAAACGATTGGGTCACATTGTTGACTAAAAGCTCGGTTAGCAGTTTGTAGATCTTTGTAACTCAGTGCTGATTGGGGACAATGGTAACTGTAGATGAGGATTAGCGATGTAGGTAGTATCTGGTACATGTTTTTTCTTTTTTTTAACCTTTATTTAACCAGGTAAGCCAGTTGAGAACAAGTTCTCATTTACAACTGCGACCTGGCCAAGATAAAGCAAAGGAGTGCGGTAAAAAACAACAACACAGAGTTACATATGGGGTAAACAAAGCATAAAGTCAAAAATACAACAGAAAATATATATACAGTGTGTGCAAATGTAGCAAGTTATGGAGGTAAGGAAATAAATAGGCCATAGTGCAAAATAATTACAATTTAGTATTAACACTGGAATGATAGATGTGCAGAAGATGATGTGCAAATAGAGATACTGGGGTGCAAATTAGCAAAATGAATAACAATATGGGGATGAGGTAGTTGGGTGGGCTAATTTCAGATGGGCTGTGTACAGGTGCAGTGATCGGTAAGCTGCTCTGACAACGGATGCTTAAAATTAGTGAGGGAGATAAGAGTCTCCAGCTTCAGAGATTTTTTCAGTTCGTTCCAGTCATTGGCAGCAGAGAACTGGAAGGAATGGGGGCCAAAGGAGGTGTTGGCTTTCGGGATGACCAGTGAGATATACCTGCTGGAGCGCATACTACGGGTGGGTGTTGCTATGGAGACCAATGAGCTAAGATAAGGCGGGGATTTGCCTAGCAATGATTTATAGATGACCTGGAGCCAGTGGGTTTGGCGACGAATATGTAGTGAGGACCAGCCAACAAGAGCGTACAGGTCACAGAGGTGGGTAGTATATGGGGCTTTGGTGACAAAACGGATGGCACTGTGATAGACTTCATCCAATTTGCTGAGTAGAGGGTTGGAGGCTATTTTCTAAATGACATCGCCGAAGTCAAGGATCGGTAGGATAGTCAGTTTAACGAGGTCATGTTTGGCAGCATGAGTAAAGGAGGCTTTGTTGCGAAATTGGAAGCCAATTCTAGATTTAACTTTGGATTGGAGATGCTTAATGTGAGTCTGGAAGGATAGTTTACAGTCTAACCAGACACCTAGGTATTTGTAGTTGTCCACATACTCTAGGTCAGACCTGCCGAGAGTAGTGATTCTAGTCGGGTGGGCGGGTGCCAGCAGCGTTCGATTGAAGAGCATGCATTTAGTTTTACTATTGTTTAAGAGCAGTTGGAGGCTACAGAAGGAGTGTTGTATGGCATTGAAGCTCGTTCGGAGGTTTGTTAACACAGTGTCCAATGAAGTGCCAGATGTATACAAAATGGTGTCGTCTGCGTAGAGGTGGATCTGAGAGTCACCAGCAGCAAGAGCAACATCATTGATATACACAGATAAAAGAGTCGGCCCGTGAATTGAGCCCTGTTGCACCCCCATAGATACTGCCATAGGTCCAGACAACAGGCCCTCCGATTTGACACATTGAACTCTATCTGAGAAGTAGTTGGTGAACCAGGCGAGACAGTAATTTGAGAAACCAAGGCTATTTAGTCTGCCAATAAGAATGCGGTGGTTGACAGAGTCGAAAGCCTTGGCCAGGTCGATGAAGACGGCTGCACAGTACTGTCTATTATCGATTGCAGTTATAATATCGTTTAGGACCTTGAGCGTGGCTGAGGTGCACCATTGACCAGCTCGGAAACCGGATTGCATAGTGGAGAAGGTACGGTGGGATTCGAAATGGTCGGTGATCTGTTTGTTAACTTGGATTTCAAAAACTTTCGAAAGGCAGGGCTGGATGGATATAGGTCTGTAACAGTTTGGATCTAGAGTGTCACCCCCTTTGAAGAGGGGGATGACCGCGGCAGCTTTCCAATCTCTGGGGATCTCAGACGTTACGAAAGAGAGGTTGAACAGGCTAGTAATAGGGGTTGTGACAATTTTGGCTGCTAATTTTAGAAAGAAAGGGTCCAGATTGTCTAGCCCAGATGATTTGTAGGGGTCCAGATTTTGCAGCTCTTTCAGAACATCAGCTGTCTAAATTTGTGTGAAGGAGAATCGGGGGGGGGGGGGGAATTCTTGATTATTGTAGATTTATCGGTGGTGACAGTGTTTCCTAGCCTCAGTGCAGTGGGCAGCTGGGAGGAGGTGCTCTTATTCTCCATGGACTTAAAAAAAAAAAAAAATCAGTTTTATATATATATATTTTTATTTTATTTTTGTTTATTTTTTTTATTTTTTATTTTTTTTATTTTTTTTCGGGGGGAATGGATCAGCTTAATATTGCAGATAGATTGTATCTTCTATCAATGTAATTGTTTGCATCACTTCCAATCCCCCATGTTTTTTATATATATATATATATATATATATATATATATATATATATATATATATATATATATATATATATATATATATATTCCCCTTTATTACTTTTCAACCCCACCATCCTTTCCCTACTTGGAGTAAATTAGTGAACAACAATGCCCAGGCCTCTACTTCCGGTCTATACTTACTATCTACACCTTATGGACAGAGTTAATTTTACAATAATTATATATATATATATATATATTTTATTTTATTTTATTTTATTATTTTTTTGCTCCTGAACTTCTTCTACTCTCAACCTCTCCGATCATTTTCATGATGTCCATCCGGTTTGCTTCTAAATGCCATATCTTTCTAACTGTGCTCTTTCCCAAAATCTTCCAACATAAAACCTATATACTTATTATGGACACAGTATGCTTACATTATTAGCTATCTTTGTTATTATTTGTTGTTTTTGTTATTAGTCCCATCCTTCAACTCTATTCAATACCTCCCATCTATCTCTTAACACCATCCATATAGGATTTCTATTTGCCATATACAGTGGGGAGAACAAGTATTTGATACACTGCCGATTTTGCAGGTTTTCCTACTTACAAAGCATGTAGAGGTCTGTAATTTTTATCATAGGTACACTTCAACTGTGAGAGACGGAATCTAAAACAAAAATCCAGAAAATTACATTGTATGATTTTTAAGTAATTAATTTGCATTTTATTGCATGACATAAGTATTTGATACATCAGAAAAGCTGAACTTAATATTTGGTACAGAAACCTTTGTTAGCAATTACAGAGATCATACGTTTCCTGTAGGTCTTGACCAGGTTTGCACACACTGCAGCAGGGATTTTGGCCCACTCCTCCATACAGACCTTCTCCAGATCCTTCAGGTTTCGGGGCTGTCGCTGGGCAATACGGACTTTCAGTTCCCTTCAAAGATTTTCTATTGGGTTCAGGTCTGGAGACTGATTAGGCCACTCCAGGAACTTGAGATGCTTCTTACGGAGCCACTCCTTAGTTGCTCTGGCTGTGTTTTTCGGGTCGTTGTCATGCTGGAAGACCCAGCCACGACCCATCTTCAATGCTCTTACTGAGGGAAGGAGGTTGTTGGCCAAGATCTCGCGATACATGGCCCCATCCATCCTCCCCTCAATACGGTGCAGTCGTCCTGTCCCCTTTGCAGAAAAGCATCCCCAAGGAATGATGTTTCCACCTCCATGCTTCACGGTTGGGATGGTGTTCTTGGGGTTGTACTCATCCTTCTTCTTCCTCCAAACACGGCGAGTGGAGTTTAGACCAAAAAGCTCTATTTTTGTCTCATCAGACCACATGACCTTCTCCCATTCCTCCTCTGGATCATCCAGATGGTCATTGGTAAACTTCAGACGGGCCTGGACATGCGCTGGCTTGAGCAGGGGGACCTTGCGTGCGCTGCAGGATTTTAATCCATGACGGCGTAGTGTGTTACTAATGGTTTTCTTTGAGACTGTGGTCCCAGCTCTCTTCAGGTCATTGACCAGGTCCTGCCGTGTAGTTCTGGGCTGATCCCTCACCTTCCTCATGATCATTGATGCCCCACGAGGTGAGATCTTGCATGGAGCCCCAGACCGAGGGTGATTGACCGTCATCTTGAACTTCTTCAATTTTCTAATAATTGCGCCAACAGCTGTTGTCTTCTCACAAAGCTGCTTGCCTATTGTCCTGTAGCCCATTCCAGCCTTGTGCAGGTCTACAATTTTATCCCTGATGTCCTTACACAGCTCTCTGGTCTTGGCCATTGTGGAGAGGTTGGAGTCTGTTTGATTGAGTGTGTGGACAGGTGTCTTTTATACAGGTAACAAGTTCAAACAGGTGCAGTTAATACAGGTAATGAGTGGAGAACAGGAGGGCTTCTTAAAGAAAAACTAACAGGTCTGTGAGAGCCGGAATTCTTACTGGTTTGTAGGTGATCAAATACTTATGTCATGCAATAAAATGCAAATTAATTACTTAAAAATCATACAATGTGATTTTCTGGATTTTTGTTTTAGATTCCGTCTCTCACAGTTGAAGTGTACCTATGATAAAAATGACAGACCTCTACATGCTTTGTAAGTAGGAAAACCTGCAAAATCGGCAGTGTATCAAATACTTGTTCTCCCCACTGTATATTTCAACCGTACTGTGATGTTTTACAAAAGTTCTGAACCTTTCTATTCTCATTGCTTCTACAGATTGTGAATTAAAAATAAACATTTTTGCTAAAAGTATTATTATATTATTGATTGATTGACTATGACTTTTCAGATCACCCAGTAATGCTATCTGCAAGGTTAGTTCCAGGTAAATATTGCAATCCTTTAGCCATTCCTGGACCTGTGTCCAAAAACAAGCTACAAATGGACAGAACCAAAACAAATGATCTAATGATTCTGTCTCTTCACAGCAAAATCTGCAGAGCTGGGAAGATTGTATCCCCCATATAAATAACATTCTATTGGTAGCAAGAATTTTATATAATAATTTAAATTGAAAGATGGACTTTACAGTGTCCCAAAACTTTTTGGAGTTAGTGCTACAGGATGCAAATTTCTGTTTGAAAAAGCTAGCCTTTGCTTTCCTAACTGCTTGTGTATATTGGTTCCTAACTTCCCTGAAAAGTTGCATATCGCGGGGGCTATTCGATGCTAATGCAGTACGCCACAGGATGTTTTTGTGCTGGTCAAGTGCAGCTATATCTGTTCTTAGTTCTGCATTTTTTGAATGGGGCATGCTTATTTAAGATTGAGAGGAAAGCTATTTTAAAGAACAACCAGGCATCCTCTACTGACAGAATGAGATCGATATCCATCCAGGATACCTGGGCCAGGTCAATTAGGAAGACCTGCTCGCTAAAGTGCTTTAGGGAGCGTTTGACAGTGATGAGGGGTGGTCGTTTGACCGCGGACCCGTTATGGACGGCAATAAGGCAGTGATCGCTGAGATCCTGGTTGAAGACAGCGGAGGTGTATTTAGAGGGTAAATTAGTCAGGATGATATCTATGAGGGTGCCCATGTTTACGGATTTAGGGTTGTACCTGGTAGGTTCCTTGATAATTTGTGTGAGATTGAGGGCATCTAGTTTGGATTGTAGGATGGCCGGGGTGTTAAGCATATCCCAGTTTAGGTCACCAAGCAGTACGAACTCTGAGGATAGATGGGGGGCAACCAATTCACATATGGTGTCCAGGGCACAGCTGGGGGCTGAGGGGGGTCTACAATAGATTGTAACTCCACCCCCTTTGGCAGTTCTATCTAGACGGAAAATGTTGTAGTTGGGGATGAACATTTCTGAATATTTGGTGGCCTTCCTAAGCCAGGATTCAGACACTGCTAGAACATCAGGGTTGGCGGAGTGTGCTAATGCAGTGAATAACTCAAACTTAGGAAGGAGGCTTCTGATGTTAACATGCAAAAAGCCAAGGCTTTTACGGTTACAGAAGTCAACAAATGAGTGGGGGCTGCTGGGCCTGGGTTAACCTCTACATCACCAGAGGAACAGAGGAGGACTAGAATAAGGATATGGCTAAAGGCTTTAAGAACTGGTCTTCTAGTGCGTTGGGTACAGAGAATAAAGGGGGTAGATTTCCGGGCGTTGTAGAATAGATTCAGGGCATTATATACAGACAAGGATATGGAAGGATATGAGTACAGTGGAGGTAAACCTAAGCGTTGGGTAACAATGAAAGAGATAGCATCACTGGAGGCACCAATTGAGCCGGTCTCTGCGTGTATGGGGAGCTATTTGAGGCAGTTTGAGAGGGACTTGGGGCTCTACAGTGAAATTGTATAATAAGAACTAACTGGAACAGCAATAGGCAAGGCATATTGACATGGGAGAGAGGCATAAAGCAATCACAGGTGTTATTCGAGAGAGCTAAGAAAACAACTGGTAATGGCGATGAAAGTTTGGGCTGAGGCTAAACAGATAAAACAGGACAGGGTACCATGTAAAGGAACAGTCCAGCAGGCATCAGCTGTGCAGCTGAGTGATCATAAGGTCCAGTGAAGAGCAATGTGAGTCCGAGAGCAGTTTGAATTGGTGCTACAGCACAGGCGATCAGGAAGCACGGCTGTTGAATTACGTGTGCTAGCGTGCCGGGGCTAGCAGATGGATCTTCGTGGTCATCGCAACGGGAAGCCTGTTGAAACCACAGACGATTATGTTGGCAGCCCAGTCGTGATGGATCGGCGGGGCTCCGTGTCGACACTAGGAGGTCCCGTCCAGTTGACAGAGAGTTAGATAGCCGGGATTAGCCAACCACAACATCCATTCGGTTACAAATAGCTAGTTGCGATGATCTGGTGTTAAATGTCCAGTGATTCAGTGATTCCGGCAGAAAATCTGATATGTTCTGGGTCGATAACGCGCTGTGCAGACTGGCCGATAATAGTCCAGGCTAGAGCTGGCTGATAGGTAGTGCAGGCCATGGACAATGGTGAAAAAACCCCGCTAACGGTGGCTAATAGCAAGTAGCTAGTTAGCTGGCTACTACCGTCCGGTAGACAGAGAGGTAGATAGCCGGGATATGGGCCTGGCTCGAGGCTAGCTCAAGGCTAGCTGGTGCTTGCTTCGGGGGCTGTGGTGATTAGCCAACAGCAACATCCATTCGGTTGCGGCTAGCTGGTTGCGATCCGGTGTTAAGGTCCAGTGATTCAGTTATTCCGGCAGAAAATCCAATGTTCTGTGTGAAAATGGTGGCTAATAGCAAGTAGCTAGTTAGCTGGCTAGCTAGTTTCAACTGGAGATTCTAGATAAAAGGTAAGTAAATAATAGAATCCGTTACACATTGAGTGAGGCGGGTTGCAGGACAGTATATTTAGTAGAAGGATGAAAAGTGTGATAGGGGAATATATACAACAAAATACAAAAAAAAATAGAAAAACAGGCTATTTACACGGACACACAAGAGCACACGACTGCACTGCTAGGCCATCTTGGTTTGTTGTGCATGGGTTGGAGATGCAAGCTTCAGTCATCCTCATTTGGAAGACAGACAACTTTGTTATTTTCTCTTACATCCACCTATGTATAGGAATGTGATGTACAGTGCCTTCAGAAAGTGTACTTAACCTTTATTTTGACAGGCAGTCAATGCTGAGACCAAGGTCTCTTTTCCAGATGAACCCTGTATAGCACCACAATACACATCAAAATACAATTAACACATTCAACTACACATTCATATACACAATAAAATACACGTTATTATACACAACAATACACGAAAGCAGAACACAATGATAAAAAACAGACAACCATCTGAAATGCCCTAGAGGCACCAATTCCTCCAATTTTAAAGTGTATTGTAGATCATTCCACAGGTAAGGTGCAAGGAAATTAAAGGCTAATTTACCTAACTCTCTAGACATTAAAGGAGTCTCCAGAGTAAACCAACCCTATGAATGGGTTTGATTACTTGTCATTCTACATCTTAACAGCAATGTTAGGTAAGTCAGAAGCAGGGCTTTGTGGAGCAGGGCTTTGTAAACAAAAACAGTGTAATGATGTGATCTACGTGACTTCAAAGATATCCAGCCAACCAAAAGCTGGCTCTTTTGATAAAACAAAGGGCGTTAAGAAAAACAACACATCCAAGGCTTTAAGAGTAGAGGCAGCTGCACTTTGATAAATAGTATCGCCATAATCAAGAACAGGTAGAAAGGTTGACTGCACAATGTGCTTACTGCTGACTAGAGAGAGACACGATCTCTTTCTGTTAAAAAAAGCCCACTTTAAATTGGAGTTTCTTAACAAGCTCAGTCATGATAAATCATTGTCAATCCAAATACCAAATTATTTGTATGCAGGAACTCGTTTTGATTATATAACCATCCAATTAGTAAAGATGTAATCCATCTGAGACAATCTTACGAGAACTTGAAAACAACATGTATTTTGTTTTGCCCGTATAAAATATATGTTTTAAATCAGTAAGGGCTTCCCGCACAACTGCAAAATCGGACTGTAGCCTTGTCACAGCCAGATCAACAGTTGGGACAGTTGCGTACATAATAGTATCCTCCACATATAGATGATATTAAAACATTTATTAGATTGACCAACAGCATTTATAAAAATAGTGGAAAGAACAGGTCCTAGTATCGACACCTGCGGAACACCTTTATGTACTTCAAGAAATTCAGACTTAACCCCATCAATTACGATAGCCTGAGTTACATTACATTTACCTTTACGTCATTTAGCAGACGCTCTTATCCAGAGCGACTTACAAATTGGTGCATTCACCTTATAGCCAGTGGGATAACCACTTTACAATATGTTTTTTTTTATTAATTTTTTTTTTTTTGGGGGGGGGGGGTAAGGGGGGGGGTAGAAGGATTACTTTATCCTATCCCAGATATTCCTTAAAAAGAGGTGGGGTTTCAAGTGTCTCCGGAAGGTGGTGAGTGACTCCGCTGTCCTGGCGTCGTGAGGGAGCTTGTTCCACCATTGGGGTGCCAGAGCAGCGAACAGTTTTGACTGGGCTGAGCAGGAACTGTGCTTCCGCAGAGGTAGGGGGGCCAGCAGGCCAGAGGTGGATGAACGCAATGCCCTCGTTTGGGTGTAGGGACTGATCAGAGCCTGAAGGTACGGAGGTGCCGTTCCCCTCACAGCTCCGTAGACAAGCACCATGGTCTTGTAGCAGATGCGAGCTTCAACTGGAAGCCAGTGGAGTGTGCGGAGGAGCGGGGTGACGTAAGAGAACTTGGGAAGGTTGAACACCAGACGGGCTGCGGCATTCTGGATGAGTTGTAGGGGTTTAATGGCACAGGCAGGGAGCCCAGCCAACCACGAGTTGCAGTAATCCAGACGGGAGATGACAAGTGCCTGGATTAGGACCTTTGCCGCTTCCTGTGTAAGGCAGGGTCGTACTCTCCGAATGTTGTAGAGCATGAACCTACAGGATCGGGTCACCGCCTTGATGTTAGCGGAGAATGACAGGGTGTTGTCCAGGGTCACGCCAAGGCTTTTTGCACTCTGGGAGGAGGACACAACGGAGTTGTCAACCGTGATGGCGAGATCATGGAACGGGCAGTCCTTCAGCGGGAGGAAGAGCAGCTCCGTCTTGCCGAGGTTCAGCTTGAGTTGGTGATCCGTCATCTACACTGATATGTCTGCCAGACATGCAGAGATGCGATTCGCCACCTGGTTATCAGAAGGGGGAAAGGAGAAGATTAATTGTGTGTCGTCTGCGTAGCAATGATAGGAGAGGCCATGTCAGGATATGACAGAGCCAAGTTACTTGGTGTATAGCGAGAATAGGAGAGGGCCTAGAACTGAGCCCTGGGGGACACCAGTGGTGAGCGCATGTGGTGCGGAGACAGATTCTCACCACGCCACTTGGTAGGAGTGACCTGTCAGGTAGGACGCAATCCAGGAGTGAGCAGCGCCAACTCGGAGAGGGTGGAGAGGAGGATCTGATGGTTCACAGTATCAAAGGCAGCAGACAGGTCTAGAAGGACAAGAGCAGAGGAGAGAGAGTTAGCTTTAGCAGTGCGGAGAGCCTCCGTGACACAGAGAAGAGCAGTCTCAGTTGAATGACCAGTCTTGAAACCTGACTGGTTTGGATCAAGAAGGTCATTCTGAGAGAGATAGCAAGAGAGTTGGCTAAAGACGGCACGCTCAAGAGTTTTGGAGAGAAAAGAAAGAAGGGATAGTGGTCTGTAGTTGTTGACATCAGAGGAATCGAGAGTATGTTTTTTGAGAAGGGGTGCAACTCTCTTGAAGACAGAAGGGACATAGCCAGCGGTCAAGGATGAGTTGATGAGCGAGGTGAGGTAAGGGAGAAGGTCTCCGGAAATGGTCTGGAGAAGAGAGGAAGGGATAGGGTCAAGCGGGCAGGTTGTTGGGCGGCCTGCCGTCACAAGACGCAATATTTCATCTGGAGAGAGAGGGGAGAAAGAAGTCAAAGCATAGGGTAGGGCAGTGTGAGCAGTACCAGCAGTGTCATTTGACTTAACAAACGAGGATCGGATGTCGTCAACCTTCTTTTCAAAATGGTTGACAAAGTCATTCACAGAGAGGGAGGGGGGGGGGGAGGGGGAGGATGATTCAGCAGGGAGGAGAAGGTGGCAAAGAGCTTCCTAGGGTTAGGAATTTAGAGTGGTAGAAAGTGGCTTTAGCAGCAGAAACAGAGGAAGAAAATGTAGAGAGGAGGGAGTGAAAAGATGCCAGGTCCGCAGGGAGTCTAGTTTTCCTCCATTTCCGCTCGGCTGCCCGGAGCCCTGTTCTGTAAGCTCGCAATGAGTCGTCAAGCCACGGAGCAGGAGGGGAGGACCGAGCTGGCCGGGAGGATAGGGGACATAGAGAGTCAAAGGTTGCAGAAAGGGAGGAGAGGAGGGTTGAGGAGGCAGAATCAGGAGATTGGAGGGAGAAGGATTTGAGCAGAGGGAAGAGATGATAGGATGGAAGAGGAGAGAGTAGCGGGAGAAAGAGAGCGAAGGTTGCGACGGCGCATTACCATCTGAGTAGAGGCAGAGTGAGTAGTGTTGGAGGAGAGCGAGAGAGAAAAGGATACAAAGTAGTGGTCGGAGACATGGAGGGGAGTTGCAGTGAGATTAGTAGAAGAACAGCATCTAGTAAAGATGAGGTCAAGCGTATTGCCTGCCTTGTGAGTAGGGGGGGACGGTGAGAGGGTGAGGTCAAAAGAGGAGAGGAGTGGAAAGAAGGAGGCAGAGATAAATGAGTCAAAGGTAGATGTAGGGAGGTTAAAGTCACCCAGAACTGTGAGGGGTGAGCCATCCTCAGGAAAGGAACTTATCAAGGCGTCAAGCTCATTGATGAACTCTCCAAGGGAACCTGGAGGGCGATAAATGATAAGGATGTTAAGCTTGAATGGGCTAGTGACTGTGACAGCATGGAATTCAAATGAGGAGATAGACAGATGGGTCAGGGGAAAATGAGAGAATGTCAACTTGGGAGAGATGAGGATTCCTGTGCCACCACCCCGCTGACCAGATGCTCTCGGGGTATGCGAGAACACATGGTCAGACGAGGAGAGAGCAGTAGGAGTAGCAGTGTTTTCAGTGGTAATCCATGTTTCCGTCAGCGCCAAGAAGTCGAGGGACTGGAGGGTAGCATAGGCTGAGATGAACTCTGCCTTGTTGGCCGCAGAACGGCAGTTCTAGAGGCTGCCGGAGACGTGGAACTCCACGTGGGTCGTGCGTGCAGGGACCACCAGGTTAGAGAGGCAGCAGCCACGCGGTGTGAGGCGTTTGTATGGCCTGTGCAGAGAGGAGAGAACAGGGATAGACAGACGCATAGTTGACAGGCTACAGAAATTGGCTACAATAATGCAAAGGAGATTGGAATGAAATGAACATCTAAACATCTGGGAAAGCGAGAGAGTGGGGCCTCCCTCACTTACGTTTCACTGAAACACCCAAATAGGTGAAACTATAATTGTTGTAATGTTTTCTAGGAATAGACTAACTTAGTTTATTCAGCTAGCTAACTTGGTACAGTATTCTTCCGTGAAACCGTCCAGGGCACCTAGTCCTATGACGCCATAGCCAACTAGCATGCCAGGCTCCAATAACACAGTTTAGCACCAATACTCGGCCACAACAAACTACCAGTGTGTCAACACGCCAAGCAGATCATTAGTGTCCGTGTCTAACGTTGTGGGTTAGTCCTGACAGCTTGAGCGAGTCCGTCGTCAACTTATTCAGCCAGTTAGTTAGCTAGAATAGTTAGCATACTAGCTAGCCATTGCTTTCTGCCAACGAAAAACCCCTCTTCCCACGGCACGAACACACAGAGAGAGCCAAGCTAACGTTAACTAGTCACCCATGTCCCGAATTCCCTTGAACGACTCTGGTTACCAGTATGTAAAAACAAAACACAAATGTAGGTTATAACTTACCCCTCTCAGCTACTGTTAGCCAGCCAAGTGCAAAGCTAGCCACTGAATCGACTCAGCCAGTTCGCGTCTGTTCGCTAGGTCGTTCCAGCTATTGTTTAGTAGCTATCCAGGTAGCAACAAGCTAGCTACATTTTGAGTACAGTAGCTACTTACTACCTAACGTTAACGCTTCAGACAATGAGGTTAGAATAACAGCTGAATGGTAGGCAGCTAGCTGGCGTAATTACAGGTACTCTTAAGCGTGAAACTACTATCCACAGTTGCTAATAGTTACCAGTAGCTACCCGCTAGCTAGTCTAGGTAGTGGGTTAGCTAGCCTCGTGCTTCACCGGGCTCAGCCGAATACAATACAATACTTACAATAATTACCTACAATAACCTACGATAACTACAATAACCTACGATAACTACCTACAATACCTAACTACAACCTAAATACATAGTTTAAGCTTTACTCGACACCATATAAGCCATATAAGCCAAGCTTACCTCCCGCCAGAGAGAGACACAACTTCACCCAACGACTGCAAGGAGTTCTGTCACTAAGAATAAGAGCACTTCCTCCCAGTTGCCCACTGCACTGAGGCTAGGAAACACTATCACCACCGATAAATCTACAATAATCGAGAATTTCAACAAGCATTTTGCTACGGCTGGCCATGCTTTCCATCTGGCTACCACTACCCCGTCCACCAACTCTGCACCCTCCGCTGCAACTTGCCCATGCCCCCCCCCCGCTTCTCTTTCACACAAATTCAGACAGCTGATGTTTTGAAAGAGCTGCAAAATCTGGACCCCTACAAATCAGCTGGGCTAGACAATCTGGACCCTTTCTTTCTAAAACTAGCTGCCGAAATTGTCGCAACCCCTATTACTAGTCTGTTCAACCTCTCTTTCATACGTCTGAGATCCCCAGAGATTGGAAAGCTGCCGCGGTCATCCCCCTCTTCAAAGGGGGTGACACTCTAGATCCAAACTGTTACAGACCTATATCCATCCTGCCCTGCCTTTCGAAAGTATTTGAAAGCCAAGTTAACAAACAGATCACCGACAATTTCGAATACCACCGTACCTTCTCCGCTATGCAATCCGGTTTCCGAGCTGGTCATGGGTGCACTTCAGCCACGCTCAAGGTCCTAAACGATATTATAACCGCGATTGATAATAGACAGTACTGTGCAGCCGTCTTCATCGACCTGGCCAAGGCTTCCGACTCTGTCAACCACCGCATTCTTATTGGCAGACTAAATAGCCTTGGTTTCTCAAATGACTGCCTCGCCTGGTTCACCAACTACTTCTCAGATAGAGTTCAGTGTGTGAAATCGGAGGGCCTGTTGTCTGGACCTATGGCAGTCTCTATGGGGGTGCCACAGGGTTCAATTCTTGGGCCGACACTTTTCTCCGTGTATATCAATGATGTCGCTCTTGCTGCTGGAGACTCTCAGATCCACCTCTACGCAGACGACACCATTTTGTATACATCTGGCCCTTCATTGGACACTGTGTTAACAAACCTCCAAACGAGCTTCAATGCCATACAACACTCCTTCAGTAGCCTCCAACTGCTCTTAAACACTAGTAAAACTAAATGCATGCTTTTCAATCGAACGCTGATGGCACCCGCCCACCCGACTAGAATCACCACTCTCGATGGGTCTGACCTAGAGTATGTGGACAACTACAAATACCTAGGTGTCTGGTTAGACTGTAAACTCTCCTTCCAGACTCACATAAAGAATCTCCAATCCAAAGTTAAATCTAGAATCGGCTTCCTATTTTGCAACAAAGCCTGCTTCACTCATGCTGCCAAACATGCCCTCGTAAAACTGACTATCCTACTGATCCTTGACTTCGGCGATGTCATTTACAAAATAGCCTCCAACACTCTACTCAGCAAATTGGATGTAGTCTATCACAGTGCCATCCGTTTTGTCTCCAAAGCCCCATACACTACCCACCACTGTGACCTGTACGCTCTTGTTGGCTGGTCCTCACTACATGTTCGTCGTCAAACCCACTGGCTCCAGGCCATCTATAAATCACTGCTAGGCAAATCCCCACCTTATCTTAGGTCATTGGTCACCATAGCAGCACCCACCCGTAGTCTGCGCTCCAGCAGGTATATCTCACTGGTCATTCCCAAAGCCAACACCTCCTTTGGCCGCCATTCCTTCCAGTTCTCTGCTGCCAATGACTGGAACGAATTGCAAAAATCTCTGAAGCTGGAGACTCTTATCTCCCTCACTAACTTTAAGCATCAGTTGTCAGAGCACCTTACCGATCACTGCACCTGTACACAGCCCATCTGAAATTAGCCCACCCAACTACCTCATCCCTATATTGTTATTTATTTTGCTCTTTTGCACCCCAGTATCTCTATTTCCACATAATCTCTTGCACATCTAGCATTCCAGTGTTAATACTATTGTATTTATTTTGCACTATAGCCTATTTATTGCCTTACCTCCATAACTTGCTACATTTGCACACACTGTATATATATTTTCTGTTGTATTGTTGACTTTATGTTTTTTTACCCCATATGTAACTCTGTGTTGTTTTTATCGCACTGCTTTGCTTTATCTTGGCCAGGTCGCAGTTGTAAATGAGAACTTGTTCTCAACTGGCTTACCTGGTTAAATAAAGGTGAAATAAAAAAATAAAATAAAAAATAAAATAAGATAATCATGAAACCATGAACAGGGGTCAGCACTCAGGCCTATCGAGGACAACTTATTTAATAAAATAGCATGATCAGCAGTATCAAAAGCTTTTGATAGGTCCACAAACAAAGCAGCACATTTAATTTTAGTGTCTAAAGTATTGACAAGATCATTAACAACTAAAGTGGTTGCTGTAATAGTGCTATGCCCAGGCCTAAACACTGATTGGTTTACATTCAAAATACATTTCTCAGATCAAAAATAGCAAAGTTGTACATTTACCAAGGATTATAGATTCTTAGCTAGACACGGAAGCCTTGAAATGGGGCGATAGCTATTAAGATCACTACTATCCCCGCCCATATGGAGTGGCAGCACAAGAGCTTATTTCCATACTTTTGAAATATTTCCTGATAGCAATGTTGAATAACAAATGTGGGTCATTGAGTCAACAAAGATGTGCGCTGCACACTTTTTTGTTTTTTTTATTGTTTTTTTACCCCTTTTTCTCCACAATTTGTTTTTACTGTCTTGTCCCATTGCTGCAACTCCCGTACGGACACGGGTGTGGCGAAGGTCGAGAGCCATGCGGCCTCCGAAACACAACCCAACCGAGCCACACTGCTTCTTGACACAATGCCCACTTAACCAGCTGCTAAATGATGAAAATGTAAATGTAAATGTAAACATATTACTCTGGTGTATTCGTTAAAATAAGAACAATCAAAGTTGACTTTGAAGGATCTCTAGGGTTTGGCTGTGTAGGCTTAGTCACCAGCTGGCTTAGGTTTAGATCATTACACGTCTTTTAAATTGTCTGAAGCCTGCACTTCCCAATCATAATTCAGGTTACCCAGGATAATAATTTCGGATTAAGTAAAGGAAGACAAAAAACTAGTTAACTCATCGAGTGCACAAAGGTTTGACGAGGGAGGACGGTAGACCCCTATGACAGTTGGATACACCACCTCTAACCTGTCTATCTGCTCTAATCACATTCTAACCCTCAATATTAATATCAGAGTCCAGAATGTCCCCAGGGATCTAAGTTTCAGTCAATACCAGAATGTCCAGATTCGTCCGCATAGCCTAGATCTTGATGTAATCAGTTTAGAAAGTAAGCTCCTAATGTTCAGATGCATCAAACCAAGTCCTTTACGATTTTTCAAGTCACATGGAGTCTCCAACTCAAGCAAACTACAGACAGGCGGTTGCAGGCCCTGTCTGATGGTTGATATAGTTGGTATGGCTATAAGATTGCATAGAACTGCCCCATTTCGTCTATCCCTATTAATAATAGAGGAAAGAGTAGAAATTGGAATCACTTTTCCAAAATTGGCACCATAGGCCCTGAGGCCGCAGCCAATGTCAATATGAGGAACTCTCAGAGTAACCAATGATGGAATGTTATAAACTGACTTACATGGGCTTTGGTTGTTATCGTATGTCAGCCCAAGCCCTCTACTTAATATGAACATTTCACATTTGAAGTAATAGCACTGTGTGAGCAGACCACAATGGGCTTCTCTTTTGAGCTAACAATAGCAGATCTACAAGATTACAACTGACAACACCCCTGGTAGTATAGACAACAGTACGACAATAACGCTTAGAAAGAATGGGAGGTATTACCTGAGTTGTGAAGAGAGGGCCCAGGCTCCTAGATGGTTTGTTTCCAGAAAAGTGTCGAAATTGTCAATAAAGGTTTTTCCAACTTAGTGGCAGTAGTCTTTAAGCCAGACATGAAGTGCTAAGAGCCTGCTGAACCTTTCGCAGCCGCAACCCAGCGACGGCACGGGGCCATACAGTCGTGGTCAAAAGTTTTGAGAATGACACAAGTATTGGTCTTCACAAAGTTCGCTGCTTCAGTGTTATGAGATATTTTTGTCAGATGTTACTATGGTATACTAAAGTATAATTACAAGCATTCCATAAGTGTCAAAGGCTTTTATTGACAATTACATTACGTTTATGCAAAGAGTCAATATTTGCAGTGTTGACCTCTGCAATCCGCCCTGGCATGCTGTCAATTAACTCTGGGCCACATCCTGACTGATGGCAGCCCATTCTTGCATAATCAATGCTTGGAGTTTGTCAGAATTTGTGGGGTTTTGTTTGTCCACCCGCCTCTTGAGGATCGACCAGAAGTTCTCAATGGGATTAAGGTCTGGGGAGTTTCCTGGTCATGGACCCAAAATGTTGATGTTTTGTTCCCCGAGCCACTTAGTTATCACTTTTGCCTTATGGCAAGGTGCTCCATCATGCTGGAAAAGGCATTGGTCGTCACCAAACTGTTCTTGGATGGTTGGGAGAAGTTGCTCTCGGAGGATGTGTTGGTACAATTCTTTATTCATGGCTGTGTTCTTAGGCAAAATTGTGAGTGAACCCACTCCCTTGGCTGAGAAGCAACCCCACACATGAATGGTCTCAGGATGCTTTACTGTTGGCATGACACAGGACTGATGGTAGCGCTCACCTTGTCTTCTCCGGACAAGGTGTTTTCCGGATGCCCCAAACAATCGGAAAGGGGATTCATCAGAGAAAATGACTTTACCCCAGTCCTCAGCAGTCCTATCCCTGTACCTTTTGCATAATATCAGTCTGTCCCTGATGTTTTTCCTGGAGAGAAGTGGCTTCTTTGCTGGCCTTCTTGACACCAGGCCATCCTCCAAAACTTTTCGCCTCACTGTGTGTGCAGATGCACTCACCTGCCTGCTGCCATTCCTGAGCAAGCTCTGCACTGGTGGTGCCCCGATCCCGCAGCTGAATCAACTTTAGGAGACGGTCCTGGTGCATGCTTGGACTTTTCTGGGGCAGCCAGGATGGGATCCCCAAATTCATTTTAGCCCCATTCACCAAAGACCGCTTCCTTGCGCTGTGACGTGCCTCCACTGGGATGTAGGATCGATAACCGCGGCATCCTCCAACTCCTCTTTAAGCGTCCTTGCTCCTTTATTTTCCAAGGGGGGTGGGGAGAGGGGGCCGGGATGGGATGGGAGGGGGGTTAGCATGGGAAGGGCGGTTGAGATGGGAGGGGAGAGGAGAGGTGACTTCACTAGAGAGGGGTCTCTGCAGGGCAGCCCTGGCCAGTCAGTCAGAGGTGGCGAGGCAGTGGCACGATGACCAGGCTGTGGAGTGGAAAAGGAAAAGGTTGCAGAGTGGGACCTATCTAGGATACGCTGTAATGTCTCAATTCGCTTACTCTGGATGTCCAGCTCAGACATACAGTATATTCCTCAATAAGCTGACAGTTTCCATAATATTGTCCTGTGCAAAATAGGTGCAGCTCCTACAAGGGATGAAATGTTCACCGTAGTCTGATGGTGGCAGCCGCCAATCTGGAAAAAGTACGTTTCCCCGTATGTTTCCCCCTATTCACACCCCTTGACGTTTTCCAAATGTTGTTGTGTTACATCCTGAATTTAAAATGGATTAAATGTAGATTTTGTGTCACTGGCCTACACACAATACCCCATAATGTCAAAGTGGAATTATGTTTTTTGATATTTGTTTTCCAATTAATAACAAATGAAAAGCTGAAATGTCTTGAGTCAATAAGTATTCAAACCCTTTGTTATGGCAAGCCTAAATAAGTTCGGTAAAAATGTTATTAACAAGTCACATAATAAGTTGCATGGACTCACTCTGTGTGCAATAATAGTGTTTACAAATGTTTTTGAATGACTACCTCATCTTTGTACCCCACACATACAATTATCTGTAAGGTCCCTCAGTCGAGCAGTGAATTTCAAACACAGATTTAACCACAATGACCAGGGAGGTTTTCCAATACCTCGCAAAGAAGGGCACCTATTGGTAGATGGGTAAACATAAAAAAGCAGACATTGAATATTCCTTTGAGCATGGTGAAGTTATTAATTACAGTTTGGATGGTGTATCAATACACCCAATAACTACAAAGACACATTCAGTTGCCGGAGAGGAAGGAAACCGCTCAGGGATTTCACCATGAGGACTATGGTGACTTTAAAAGAATTACAGTTTAATGGCAGTGATTGAGGATGGATCAACAACATTGTAGTTACTCCACAATACTAACCTAATTGACAGAGTGAAAAGAAGGAAGCCTGTACAGAATAAAATATTCCAAAACATGCATCCTGTTTGCAACAAGGCACTAAAGTAATACTACAAAGAATGTGGCAAAGCAATTCACTTTTGTCCTGAATACAAAGTGTTATGTTTGGGGCAAATCCAATAAAACACATTATTGAGTACCACTCTCCATATTTTCAAGCATAGTAATCGTTAAGGACTGGGGAATTTGTCAGGATAAAATAATTACGTAATGGAGCTAAGCACAGGCAAAATCCTAGAGGAAAACCTGGTTCAGTCTGCTTTCCATCAGACACTGGGAGATGTATTCACCTTTCAGCAGGACAATAACCTAAAACACAAGGCCAAATATACACCGGAGTTGCTTACCATGATGACATTGGATGTTCCTGAGTAACCTAGTTACAGTTTTTACTTAAATTGGCTTTAACGTCTATGGCAAGACTTGAAAATGGCTGTCTAGCAATGATCAACAACCAACTTGACAGAGCTTGAAGAATTTTAAAGATAATAATGTGCAAGTATTGTGCAATCCAGGTGTGCAAAGCTCTTAGAGACTTACCAAGAAAGACTCACAGCTGTAATCGCTGCCAAAGGTGATTCTAACGTTTATTGACTCAGGGGTGTGAATACTTATGTAAATTAGATATTTCTGTATTTCATTTTTAATACATGAAAAAAAAAAAAAAATGTTTTCACTTTGTCATTATTGGGTATTGTGTGTAGATTAAAACAACGAACAAACAAAAAACATATGGAATATTTTTTGAATTCAGGCTTTAACAACAAAATGTGAATCAAGTCAAGGGGTATGAATACTTTCTAAAGGCACTGTATAGGGAAGCTAGTCACTGTGTGGGACATATCCACAGGATGTTTAAGGAACAGCCAAACTCCCAACTAGATTATGTGTGCAAGTTTGGCATGACCACAAACATATCTGGGAACAGTGTAGATAATATATGCATAGTCTGGAGCAGCATCTTGGTATTCAGATCTGTGCAGTCCCACTTCACGATAATGCTGTTGTGATTCTGTTGAGGAATGAGAGCAAATGATAATGCTGTAGTTGGAGGAAAGTCTGCGGACACGTGTGTGTGTGTGTGTGTGTGTGTGTGTGTGTGTGTGTGTGTGTGTGTGTGTGTGTGTGTGTGCGCGTGTGTATATTTCCTGGGGGAGCTTGCCTTACCTAGAGGAGAAGTGTCCTGTTAGATTTAGCTCAGTACCTTGTTGAGTTGTTGTGTTTTCTGCTTCAGCCTGAGCAGTAAGCAAGTCTCTGCCTCCCTCTTCTCTCCCTCCTCAACAAGCTCTTACAGTGTCACGGCAGAATTAGATGTTTATCCATGTTTCTTCAAACGTCAAATTCCGAAGTGTTTTTGACACACTGGGTTGATTCCTCCTGCTCAGTATCGTTCCTTTTCGATAGCGCTCACTGTTGCCCCTAGTGGCCGGTTTTGAAGGCATTTCCCGACATCCTCAGGACATGGATAGACATTCAATTTTGAAGTCACTCTTGAGTGATCCGCCTGCCCTCTTTCCTCTATCCCTCTCTGCCCTCTCCCTCCCCCTCTCCACTCCCTCCCTGTCTTTGATCGAAGTGAGGTTCTGCCTCTTTCTTCATCCCTCTCCAACCTTCCCTCCCTCTTCCTTCCCTCTCAAAATCAAATTAAATTAAATCAAAGTTTATTGGTCGCATACACAGTATAGCAGATGTTATGGCGGGTGCAGCAAAATGCTTATGTTACTAGCTCCTAACAATGCAGTAAAATGTCAATCAAGGACACAAATAATAATACTAACATGTAATAAAAAATAGTAATAAATACAAAATTAAGAAATGTCAGAACTAATCTAATTAGTAACCCAAATGGAACTGTAACAGTAATCGAAATGCAATCTATACGTACAGTTGAAGTCGGAAGTTTACATACACTTAGGTTGGAGTGTGCATCACCTGGTAGACTACTAGTGATGGCTGATTCTGGTAATAGAAGCTGTTTTTTAGTCTCTCGGTCTTGACTGATGCACCTGTACTGTCTCCGTCTGTCGGACGGTAGCCGAGTAACTCTCTCCCGCTCCCTGTGTTTGATGGGTGCAAGGTTCCCCAGGATCAACTGAAGATTGACTGTCCTGTCTCGGGCCAGGACCATCACATTCTCAGGCCGCTCCTTTTGTGGGGTTATTGGTTAAGGTCTCTATACAGGGAATGTTCTAGTTGTATGGGAAATGGTGCAGCGCCCGCGCCACAAGACCTGGGCTGCATCCTAAATGGCTCCCTATTCCCTTTAGAGTGCACTACATTTGACCAGGGCCCTGTGGGCTGCATTGGAAATAGGGGTGTTTGGGACGGAGACCTAGTTTAATAGCCCTAGCTTCCCAGTTATAAATGGCTCCTTGTTTTTATCTCCCGCATATATTTGATCTTAATTACACTCTTAGAAAAAAGGGTTCCAAAAGGGTAATTTGCTGAGAGATAGGGTTCTACCAAGAACCATTTTGATCAGAAGAATCCTTTTTGGAAGGCAAGGGTTCTTTGTAAGGCAAAGGGTTCTACCTAGAACCTTTAACATCCTAAGAACCGTTTTTGTAAGAAAGGGTTATTTTATGATTTTTTTGGAAGGCAAGAAGGATTCTTTGGAAGTCAAGAAAGGTTCTACATAGAACCATATATAATATTTCCCAGCATGGATGATCTATGATCCAGAATATCCTACCAACAGGACATTAGAATCTGTAATATCTTATGTTTCACTGAGTCGTGGCTGAACCAGAGCTGGCTGGATTTTCCATGCATCGGTAGAACAGAGAAGCTACGTCTGGTAAGACTAGGGGCGGAGGTGTGTGTCTATTTGTCAATAACAGCTGGTGCGCGATGTCTAATATTAAAGAAGTCTCAAGGTATTGCTCGCCTGAGGTAGAGTACGTTATGATAAGCTGTAGACCACACTATCTACCAAGATAGTTCTCATCTATATTATTCGTAGCCGTCTATTTACCACCACAAACCGATGCTGGCACTAAGACCACACTCAACGAGCTGTATAAGGCCATAAGCAAACAAGAACATGCTCATCCAGAAGTGGCGCTCCTAGTGGCCAGTGACTTTAATGCAGGTAAAATTAAGTCAGTTTAACCTAATTTCTACCAGCATGTCACATGTGCAACCAGAGGAAAATAAACTCTAGACCACCTTTACTCCACACACAGAGACGCATACAAGGCTCTCCCTAGCCCTCCATTTGGCAAATCTGACCATAATTACAAGCAAAAACTAAAGCAGGAAGTAGCAGTGACTCGCTCAATACGGAAGTAGTCAGATGACGCGGATGCTATGTTACAGGACTGTTTTGCTAGCACATACTGGAATATGTTCCGGGATTCATCCAATGACATTGAGGAGTATACCACCTCAGTCATCGGCTTCATCAATAAGTGCATCGACGATGTCGTCCCCACAGTGACCGTACGTACATATCCCAACCAGAAGCCATGGATTACAGGCAACATCCGCATCGAGCTAAAGGCTAGAGCTGCCGCATTCAAGGAGCGTGGCACTAATCCGGACGCTTATAAGAAATCCAGCTATGCCCTCAGACGAACCATCAAACAGGCAAAGCGTCAATACAGGATTAAGATTGAATCCTACAACACCGGCTCTGACGCTTGTTGGATGTGGCAGGGCTTGAAAACTATTATGGACCACAAAGGGAAACCCATCCATGAGCTGCCCAGTGACGTGAGCCTCCCAGACGAGCTAAATTCATTTTTATGCCCACTTCGAGGTAAGCAACACTGAAGCATTCATGAGAGCACCAGCTGTTCCAGATGACTGTGTGATAATGCTCTCAGTAGCCTATGTGAGCAAGACCTTTAAACAGGTCAACATTCACAAAGCCGCGTGGCAAGACGGATTACCAGGATGTGTACTCAAAGCATGCGCGGTCCACCTGGCAAGTGTCTTCACTGACATTTTCAACCTCTCCCTGACCGAGTCTGTAATACCTACATGTTTCAAGCAGACCACCATAGTCCCTGTGCCCAAGGAAGCGAAGGTAACCTGCCTAAATGATTACCGCCCCGTAGCACTCACGTTGGAAGCCATGAAGTGCTTTGAAAGGCTGGTCATGGCTCAAATCAACACCATCATCCCGGATACCCTAGATCCACTCCAATTCACATA
Organism: Coregonus lavaretus; assembly: GCF_964263955.1. Classification (NCBI taxonomy): domain Eukaryota; kingdom Metazoa; phylum Chordata; class Actinopteri; order Salmoniformes; family Salmonidae; genus Coregonus; species Coregonus lavaretus. The sequence continues at coordinate 34,131,461 of NC_140012.1, read as the reverse complement.
CCGCCCCAACAGATCCACAGATGACGCAATCACAATCACACTCCACACTGTCCTTTCCCACCTGAAAAAAAAGGAACACCTATGTGAAAATGCTGTTCATTGACTACAGCTCAGCGTTCAACATCATAGTGCCCACAAAGCTCATCACTAAGCTAAGGACCCTGGGATTAAAAACCTCCATCTGCAACTGGATCCTGGACTTCCTGATGTGCCGCCCCCAGGTGGTAAGGGTAGGCAACAACACGTCTGCCACGCTGATCCTCAACACTGGGGCCCCTCAGGGGTGTGTGCTTAGTCCCATCCTGTACTCCCTGTTCACCTACGACTGCGTGGCCAAACACGACTCCAACACCATCATTAAGTTTGCTGACAACACAACAGTGGTAGGCCTGATCACTGACAATGATGAGACAGCCTATAGAGAGGAGGTCAGAGACCTGGCAGTGTGGTGCCAGGACAACAACTCTCCCTCAATGTGAGCAAGACAAAGGAGCTGATTGTGGACTACAGGAACAGGCCCCATTAACATCGTCGGGGCTGTAGTGGAGCGGGTCGAGAGTTTCAAGTTCCTTGGTGTCCACATCACCAACAAACTATCATGGTCCAAACACACCAAGACAGTCGTGAAGAGGGCACGACAACACCTTTTCACCCTCAGGAGACTGAAAAGATTTGGCATGGGTCCCCAGATCCTCAAAAAGTTCTACAGCTGCACCATCGAGAGCATCCTGACCGGTTGCATCACCGCCTGGTATGGCAACTGCTCGGCATCTGACCGTAGTGCTACAGAGGGTAGTGCGTACGGCCCAGTACATCACTGGGGCCAAGCCTCCTGCCATCCAGGACCTATATATTAGTCGGTGTCAGAGGAATGCCCAAAGAATTGTCAAAGACTCCATTCACCCAAGTCATAGACTGTTCTCTCTGCTACCGCACGGCAAGCGGTACCGGAGCGCCAAGTCTAGGACCAAAAGGCTCCTTAACAGCTTCTACTCCCAAGCCATAAGACTGCTGAACAATTAATCAAATGGCCACCCGGACTATTTACATTGAACCCCCCCCCCCCCCCCCCCCCCCCAATTGGTTTCTACTCTGCTACTACCTGCTGTCTATTATCTATGTATAGTCACTTTACCCTTACTGTACCTACATGTACAAATTACCCCCGGACATTGACTCGGTACCGGTACCCCCTGTATATAGCCTTGTTATTGTTATTTTAATGTGTTACTTTTTATTATTTTTTACTTAAAATATTTTCTTAACTCTTTCTTGAACTGCATTGTTGGATAAGGGCTTGTAAGTAAGCATTTCACGGTAAGGTCTACACCTGTTGTATTCGGCGAATGTGACATATAAAGTTTGATTTGATGCAGGGAGATTTTCAGAATTGATTGGTTAATAAATGTTATGCTACACAAAGATAAAAAACATACGGTTTAATAAAATAATCCAATCTGTTGGATTTATTGCACCCGTTACTGAGATGGTTGTTCCAGTTTAGATGATTGAGGTAGTCTCAGTATTCAATCTTCCCTATCCTGGCAGTCATTCTGAATGCAGGTTGCAGGTGATTAACAATTCCACTTGTTGTATATCCAAACTCTGGCTGGATTCCAATAGGATTTACTCATCACTTTGCAAGCCAACATAATGTAGCTTGCAGGCCTGATGTGGCCTGTAAACCAGGAGATGCCTAACACCACTTGTTAGCGTATAACTAGGTCTTCAAAGAAAAGCCTTATGATATATGTAATGTATGTTCTTTGAAGAACCCGACATAGAGGGTTCTAGATCGAACCCTCTGCAAAGGGTTCTACCCAGCACCAAAAAGGATTCTCCTATGGGGACAAACCGAAGAACCCTGTATGGTTCTACTTAGCATATTTGTTTGTGTGTACCTCCTGTGGATTGTGCTCCTCTCTTTCCTCCATGATTCCCATCCTCTGGTGACCAATGGATATTCTCCATAGTCCAATACTTGGTTTAAAATGGCCCTATATGTTTATTCTAAGAGTGATTACTGTACGTCTTGAAATAATTGGTTGATCGGGTGGTATTTTTCTATTGGCATATTCTGTACATATTTGGTTCAAGGTAGAAGGGTTAGTATCTTGTAAACCATATCACCTGAATTCATTATGAACTTTGATGTGTGTGTGTGTGTGTGTGTGTGCACCTATGTCTGTCCCTGTGTGTTTGCCTATGTGTGTGAACCCTGGTCCCTTTTGAAAATGGCATTTAAATCCCTCTCCAATTGTCTGTGTTGTTGCTGTGGGCTCCTGGGAGGTTTCAGAGAAGGGTTGCCTAGCCAACTGGATGAGGGTAGACCAATTAGAGAGAGACCACAGACTGTGTGGGATCCTGCTGCTGACTTTACACTGACTGGCCACATCCTTGTTAGAGTGGGTGTGTACTAGATTAGTGAGAGATCAGATAGCCAGCCAAAACTGCCAGGAAGATGGATTGGGCTTTTCCTTTAGCTTTGTTAGCTATAGAACTAGTTTTCTCTAAAACTGACCATTTTGATTCTGCGAATGTTTATTTGAAAATTGTAACTATGCATTGTTATTTATTAATCAGTACTCACACCTTAACAGCACATCTAATCAGTACAGCACATCTATTACGAACACATATAAACAATTAAATCCACTTGTTTCTTAGATGTGTTTCGAATTCTAAAATATTTAGCATTTATATTTACTCTGCACTGTAGCAAATGTATTACAGTTGATATGAAACAATTAAGTTAGTGAATAACTTATACACCTTCATTAAAATCCATTATTTATGACACCATTTCAGTTAAGTGTGCATTCAGTACATTTCATATAAACAATTATTTACTTTAATTTATAATCCTTTATTTTTCAGATCATTCCAGGTATAAGTTCAGTGGGGGATACCGCACTGTAACGTAATAACACTTATCTGTGAAAGTCAATCTAATTTCACAGCAACATTTGTCATAATAAACAGATCTCAATATTGTCTCTTTAATTTGTTATTTTATTAGGATCCCCATTAGCTGTTGCGAAAGCCGCAGCTACTCTTCCTGGGGTCCACACAGAACATGAAACATGACATAATACAGAACATTAATAGACAGGAACAGCTCAAGGACAGAACTACACATTCTGAGATAAACACTAAGAGGTGCCTAATACGACTAGGGATCTCAAACATTATCACAGTGTTAAAAATGAAGTGCTTTGTAAAACCAAAGCTAATGGCAATTGAGCTGCCACCAATGCAAAGGACCCGAAACCTGAACTTTGCTGGAGTATTGAAAAACATCATCCTGTGCAACACCTTGCCAGGGACTGGGAGCACTACCGGAAAAGGTTGAAAACACTAGTTTGGTGTTTTGAGTGTTTTGTGTAGTGCAGAATTAGGTCCCTTATCTTTTGGAGTCATTTCCTCACTCTAAAGCTTCTACTATGAAGGCGTTTCAAATCCTGTCTAGTGAAGAATAAGATCACTTAATCTGGAGCATTTTAATGATTAACATTGATTTATTTATCTGGTCATTTGCCAGTTTAACCCGTTTTGGCAAGCATTGTTGAGCACAGTGCTCAATCTATCAGCCATAACTAGAGGTTTTACAGCAAGCACTGCAGGATACTATATTTTCCTCTACCATTAAAAGTTGGAAATGTGGGAATGGGTCGTCTCATCATTGAACATAATTTTGCCTGATGGTTTTGATATCCATTTATCATGATGTAAAGCTGTGTAATACTAATATAGAAGTATACCTTTCTTTCTTCAAACATGCATACAATATTGTGTTACAGAATAATAAAGTCAAAAAAATATTACAATCACCCACAATCCTCTAAAAACAGACCCACGTGGCAGGAGAGGATGTGCAAGGAGATTATAACCAGACTTCTAATGAGTTCAATCACTACATTTTCTCTATCTTTGTTTATCCTCATAAAATAGACTTATATTTTGAGCAGCATATTCAATTGGAATTATTATTATTATTTGGTAAAATTTAATTAACAAATCATTGAAATGACTTGGCTTCATTTTTGTTGTTGTCAATTTTTACAGTGTGGCTGTGTTATTGAGTGTGTAAAATTCCAATGAAATTGCAATTCAATGTATCATATTACTGCCCCAGAAGTCGGGGATTCAATTCCCGCTTCCACCTGTCCCACTTTCACTCCTTCTCTGCCTCCTCCTGTTTCTAATCTGTCTAAATAAAGCATTGAACAAATGAAAGTGGAATTCCACAAAAATAGTCTCCATAGGCCCTTATCATCATTCAATATTTAGGCTATAAACCATTAGAATTGTGTGTGTTTTTTACCATGTATGAGAGACACAGTTTTATTTTATTTTTATGCTGTCTTTTACATGCACTGAAACCCTAAAAAGTGTTTTCACAACACTCTTAAAAACATCAATATTCAGATTGAAGAACCACTTTGGGTGTTTGAGTACATCTGCTCTGTTTTAAAACACTTTGTGTGTATCATAACACTTAATGGGTTTACCTTCAAGCACCCTCTAAACACCAGATCTCAGGTTAGGTGCACTACTATTCATGGGTTTTATTACACAATCAAGGTGTTTTGAGTCTTTCTATTTTTACAGTGTACTATTATGGCATAACATATTATGTGTGTCTTCATCCTATAACAATATATCCTATAACTTCTCTCGCTAATCCAGACAGATAGACAGACTCCTCCATGTACTTTCCACTTCATCCCTGCAAAACCACCCCTATACAGCTATACAGCTCCCCCCCCGTCCCCCGTCCCCCCCCCGTCCCCTGTCCCCCGTCAGGCATCACCCCTCTCTTCCATACTTCTATCCCTCTCTCTCGTCTCTTTCTCTCTCTCTCTCTCCCCCTCTTCCTCTGTCAGACATTTCCCCTCTGCTCCATATCTCTCCTCTCCCTTAACTCACACTTTAATGGTACCTTTTCAAATCCCTTTCTTTATTTTCCTCCTCCTGCCTCCTTCGCTCTGCCTGCCTATGTAAGAAGTGTGGACCCCCATATAGAGCTCTTTGTGCCAGACTGACTCTGTCTGGGTTCACACAGAGTTTAGCTGCTAGAAAGCGGCGGACACATTTTTTAAGTAGCTCTCGCAGCTTCATCAGATTTTAAAGGTTGCATTGGAGCAGTATTTGGCTATTAAAGCCATGAATGAATTCTTACGGTAGGAGTGATGTTTGAGTTTTTCACCAAGCAGTAGCCTGGGCTGAGTAAGTAAGTGAGTGATTGAGTGTGAGTGTGTGCGTGTGTGCGTGTGTGTGTTACTGACATTTGCAGTTCACCCTCGCTCTCTGTTGCTCTCTGTCGCTCGCGCTCTCTCTTTCTCTCTCTCTCGTTCTTCCTCTGATTGACAGCCTAATAAAATGATAGTGACGTTAGTGTCGTAAAGCCAGCCTAAGCCTCTTACATTATCACAGAGAGAAGTTCCTCTGAAGCACTAGCATCCTTTTGAAATGTATTTGATCAAATTATGTCCTTAGTATCAAAGAGCTCTCCATGCAGGAAGGGACTAATTGTTGTTTTCTATGAACATCCTATGAATTGATTTTCACAATGTTTTGATATTTGTTTTGGATCAAATTACTTCTGTATACATTACTGATATCTAGACTTTATAGGATGGAGAACAGGCATGAAACGTTTTGTGTAATGTCCCTAAATAAATATCCCGGACAAGACACAGATCTGCTCTGTAACATGACAGGATGAGAGAGAGCTGTGTTTAGATTGAGGATGTACAGGCTCATTCCTACAGCTGTCTGCCTATTGGTGCCACTTAAGGCCCACTGGTAGGAGAGAAGAGAGTGGAAGAGATGTCTACTTATAGTCTATTCACACACACACACACACAATTAGTAATGCTGAGAAAAACTAGTTATTCTACAAGCGTGTTCCCTGAGGATTATTCTAAATGTATATGAAAGTGTTATGTGAATAAACACAGACATGACCTTGAAGGAAAGACAAGCTGTTATAAAACTGCACAATTAACCCATTCTAATCAACTACCCATATGTATCACAGCCTTTCAAAAGGGCCTTGATTTTGTATGTCCTGCAATGAGAGAGAGAGAGAGAGAGAGAGAGAGAGAGAGAGAAAGAGAGAGAGAGAGAGAGAGAGAGAGAGAGAGAGAAAGTGAGAGAGAGAGAGAGAGAGATTGAAACAGAAAGAGAGAGAGATTGAAACAGAAAGAGAGAGAGATGGGAGAGAGAAGGAAGGATTGAAGTGGAAGAGCTGTGAAATAAATAAATAGTTCAAAATCGCCCCATGCCTCCTCTCAGTGGCTGTCTTCTATCCAGCATCACCGAGACATGGCTAGAGCATGTGAGGGGTCTTAATTTGTCCCTACCTGCTGAGTACTGTCAGACCTCATGCTGTTCTAGCTTGGCAAACAGTGAGTTTGCCCCACACAGATAGATACACAGTGAGTTTAGCCCCACACAAAAATAATATATACACACTTTAGAAAGACCCCCATCCCATCATCCTCCTCCTCACACACACACACACACACACACACACACACACACACACACACACACACCAGTCTGCAGAGACAGAGACACATTCTGTGACGAAGATTCACTGTACTGCTTCAGTAATGGGATCTCCTCTCAGCAGGGAGGTAAGAGGCGCAACCACCGTGCTGAAGCCCCGGATGAACCTACTGAAATAGTTGGCAAACCCCAGGAATCGCTGGACTGCTTTCACGGAGTTGGGGATGGGCCATGACCTGACTGTTGCTCCTCCATCTCCACTCCCTCTGTGGATATGAGTTAGCCCAAGAAGGACATGGACCACTGGGAAAAAAATTACTAGGGATAATGCTCCAACAGACTTCCCAGCACAGACCTGACTAACGAGACATGCTGGACTCGGTCAGCAGAATAGACCAGAATGTTGTCTATATAAACCACTGCACCCCATCCCAGCATGTCCCGAAACACTTCGTTAATAAAGGCCTGGAAGACTGAAGGAGCATTAGACAGGCCAAAGTGCATTATACTCGTAATGCCCTGTGGTCGTGGAAAAGGCCGTTTTCCATTCGTCGCCTGCACGTATGCGCACCAGATTGTAGGCGCTCCTTAAGTCCAGTTTCATGAAGTACTGCGCCCCGTGCATTTGTTCGATGATGGTTGGGATGACGGGTAAAGGATAGCTGATTTTAATGGTGGCTTTCTTCAGTGTTCGATAATCAATGCAGGGGCGCAGTCCCCCATCTTTCTTCTTAACAAAACAGAAGCTTGAGGAGGCTGGTGATGTAGAGGGGTGGATAAAGCCCTGCTGGAGGCTCTCCTGTACGTAGGTCTCCATGGCCTCGGTCTCCGCGTAAGAGAGGGGATAGACGTGTCCTCTCAGGAGGACTGCGTCAGACAGCAGGTCAATGGCACAGTCCCAGGGGCGATGAGGAGGCAGGCGTGTAGCCTGGGTCCTGGAGAAAACCCGGTCCAGATCCTGGTATTCCTCCGGTAAATCCACTTGAGTGGCGTGGTCCGGACTATCCACCATAGTGGTGTTGACAGACACCGTGAGACACCTCCCCTGACACTCCTGTGACCAACCCAACAGTCTCCTCTCGGACCAGGAAATAACAGGGTTATGCCAACTCAACCAGGGGAGACCTAAAATAACGGGGTGCGTGGGGGTGTCTATAATCAAAAAGGTGATCTGTTCTAAATGAGTGTCATGGAACAGCAGAGAAACGGAAACAGTGATGTGATGTACGAACCCTGTCCCTATTGGACGGTTATACAGGGCTCGAACCGGAATGGGTGACTGTAGGGGAAACAAAGGAATGTGTAATTCCCGGCAGCTCTGGAATTAATCAGAGCTAACGGGAGTGAGGGGCTAGGGTATTCAGGGAATTTAATGGATAAACACACTGGTTGAGTTGACAGAAAAGGAGAGGAGATCTTGCATCCTCCCTTGGTTGGTGCAGAGGAATTCCCTGGCTTGTCACCTCCTCGCCTATTAGTGGATAGAGGGCAGGTCGGGGAGAAATGACCCCTTTCTCCACCATAGGAGCAGAGGCCCAGATTCCTCCTTCTCCTACGCTCTGCCTCGGGCAAACGTGCAGAGCCCACCTCCATCGGCTCTGGCCACGGAGCATGTGTAGCCATGGGCTCCGGATTCCGCGCAGGTCTTCACCGGGACCGCAGGAGGTTGTCCAACTGGATCGCCATGCTGATGAGCTGGTCGAGTGACAGGTTGTCATCACTGCAGGCTAACTCCAACTGTACCTCCTCCTGCAGTCCGCTGTGGAAAATGGTCCCGTGGAGGCCGCGATGGTCCCGTGGAGGCCGCGATGGTCCGGAACTCCAGGGTGAACTCCGAGGCAGTCCTAGATCCCTGGCGTAGTCGGAGTAGACGCTCACCCCCCTCTCGTCCTTCCACAGGATGATCAAACACAGAGCGGAAGAGGAGGGTGAAGCGCTCGTAGGACTCAACCTCGGCTCCGCCCGTCTCCCAGACCGCGGCACCCCAGTCCAGGGCCCGTCTGGTCAGTGCCGAGATGACTGTGGCAACCCTGTCTCTCCCAGAGACAGCCTCGGCGTAGCAAGCGAGGTACAGTTCGCATTGCAGAAGGAATTCCTTGCATCTCGCTGGCACGCCGTCAACGCGCTCAGGGAGGGACAAGGGTATTCTGCGGACTGGCTCAGATGGGACGGAGGCAGGTAGTGGTGGTGTGGGGGCTGGTGCCGGAACCGGTGCTAGAGACTGGAGGGACTGCACTTTCCCCTCCAACCGCAGGATGGTTGCCAGCACACTGTCCATGATGCTGCCAAGTCTGGAGAGACAGTCCTCGTGATGCTGGACTGTCTCTACGATGGTCGCCAGCTCGGCCTTTCCTGCTGTCTCCATTATTATGGGTAGATTATTAGTCACGTTATATAATGATTAGAAGACAGACTTCGGAATACACATTAGGTGTTTTTATTTCTCCACCCAACACAAGGTACGTCATGAAAAAACTATGGGGACGAAGCCCAAAACAAACACGTATATATATAACACTGGGATGTAACCCAAACAAAAGAGCGAGGTGTAAACCTCCAAACAAATACACGGGACGAGACCCGTAAAAACAAGAGCACAATACACGGTACTAACAAGACCAATGGACATGGGACAATAATCGACAAGGACAATGGGGAACAGAGGGCACATATATACACTAATCAGGGGGAATAGGAACCAGGTGTGCGTAATGAGACAAGACAGTCCGGGGTTGGTGTTAATGAACCAGGTCAGCGACGCCTAGAAAGCCGGGGACTTAGACCTCCGGAACTGGTGAACGGAATGAGCAGCAGTACCGGGGGGATCCGTGATAAGCAGAGTGACTGACTGCTGCCCCATATTGCATTGTCCTGGTCCTTTACTACACTGCTACTGCCCCGTATTGCATTGTCCTGGTCCTTTACTACACTGCCAAGCCTATTACACGTCTAGCACCCCTAATAGGACCTGAGGAGTAGGTTGTTTTACAAGCACGGGCCGATCAATATATGTGCTATGCTCCGTACCACACCACAGGGCTCAGATTCAATCAAACCAAGCATTGATAAAGAGAATAGTAACTGCTACCTACAATGATATTAGATTAGATAGTGATTAGCCTTTATCCATATGACAAAGCACTAGTCTGTCTGAAATGATACCCTATTCCCTATGTAGTGCACCATTTTTTACCATGGGTCCTGACCAAAAGTTGTGCCCTATATAGGGAATAGGGTCGCATTTCAGACAAACTATTTAGGGAGCCTTGGTCAAAAGTAGTACACTGTATAGGGAATAGGGTGCCATTTGGGACACAATCCCTAGTCTCATCTCAGAAATTTTGATGGCAATTAACCTAAAGTACCTAAGGAGAGGGTGACGGTGGTATGTGGATGTTTTACAAATGCTTGACCTCGACTGGTGTCCTCAATGTATTTCACTTGGAACACGTAGACATCACAGTGTATGTCAGAGGCGACAGTTGTGATTGAATTAATGTGTGCTTGTGGGTCACTAGATGTCAGGGTTATGAGATTAGTAAGGATTGATTTAATTAGGATTGATGGGAGAGAGAAGGGGAGATGGAGGGAGAGGGGCAAGGTGGGGTAGAGAGAGGATGGAGACAGGGAGAGGAGGCAGAGGCAAATTGAGGTAAGGAGAGAGAGAGAGAGAGAGAGAGAGAGAGAGAGAGAGAGAGAGAGAGAGAGAGAGAGAGAGAGAGAGGGAGGGAGGAGGGGGAAGGGGAGAGAGAGAGAGAGATTCCCAGTAGCTCGGGCCTCTGTCACTTATCTCATTATTTTGGTGGCGTGACTCGGACACGCTCTCAAAAAATAATATACATACCTACGTTAAAGAACAATCACACTCTGTATTGACTATATTCACTATCCAGGCATGCATCTGGAGTACAAAGTATCAATCATGTTCATTCTGTTTTACCCTTATCATTTCATAACACATTATAAAACATATAAATCAATACATACACATGGTACACATGTCGTCCTTAACCCATTCTCAACCACATACATTTAAGCCTTTACCAACAGCCATCCTCCCTGGCCACTATGGTTTTTCCTTGTGACTATGTGTGTCAGGTCATAAGCACAAACAAGTGATAATACTAGTTCCATTCTTACTCCTATCTCCACAAGTAAAAGTTGTATCTCCTTCACATGTCATTGACATACCCAGTCCAGCTGCAGGGAATTACATTCTACATTTTAGCCGACACTCTTATCCAGAGCAACTTACAGTTAGTTGCAAGTGTTGCAAACACCATGCTCTACCAACTGAGCTACATCCCTGCCGGCAATTCCCTCCCCTACCCTGGGCCAATTGTGCGCCGCCACATGGGTCTCCCAGTCGCGGCCGGCTTCGACAGAGCCTGGATTTGAACCAGGATCTCTAGTGGCACAGCTAGCACTGCGATGCAGTGCCTTACACCACTGCGCCACTCTGGAGTTATTAGAGGGAACCATTCTTATCATAAGCACAGCATTTGCAGTAAAGAAATGTATCTGCTCTGTTTTAACCCTTTAATTGGTTCTTAATCCAAGCCCCTTTGGGACTTCCTAAATAAGTCCCAACCAATAAAACAAAAGATAACATAAAATGAGTGTAAACGTGCATATACTTATTCTTAGCCTTGCCATCTGTGATTTCATTTTATAAGAATAAATCACAGAGTTGAGACCCCAAAGAACAAAACAACACTGTCTGTTGAAGCAAAACACCAAATCAAATTAGAGTAATAAACTTTGATATCCTTAACTTATTTGTATCTCATAAGGCCATTCAAGGAATAGTAAAATGTATTAGCGACAGGTGTCCCTCATTCAGGGCTAGTTCTCTTTCTCTATCTTTGTTATGGTATGAATCATACATAGACCTATTGCTAAATTATAAACTTCTTCCTAATTATTAGTGTTTTCACACTACATATAAATCTCACACAATGTCTCTAGATTTCTAGGGAGGGTGATCAGGCCCCACCAGAAAGTCAGAACAAAGGCCAGAGGTCATTCAACCCCATGTAAATGAATGTCTCCTTCCATTTCATTCCCCTTTATCTAAGATTTGATTTAACGATATTTTAAACATTTCAAACATTTTGTGTACCAGGTTTACATTGAGTTTTTTCAGTACATTTCTTATCAGGAAAATGTACATGTATGTACTTAAAACTCTGACAATATAAACTTCCAAAAATGTTCCTTATGTGCCCTTTAGGGTGTATTATTTCTACCCTATGAAACCAAAAATAAAACCCTACCCAACTACAAATATTAATAATAGGTGGGTCGTGTGTGCTGGTGAAACGTAGGGCAAAAACAAAGAAATGGCTAGGCCTTATTTAATTTGGTAGCTCCCTCTTACGGCCTAATTACAAGATTGCTGAGTTTTACTAACTGCTCTCCTCAGCTCACTGTCTCAGGAAACATTCCAAAGAGAAGTATTGAAACTCCCATTCTCCTGGAACAGAAAATGTACATTTCGTTAACATTTACTATAGTACATCTTAATCAGCCACCCAAACGTTTTAACTATAAACAAACATGAAAAGAATTCCCCTGTACTCCATAAATTGCTGTCCTTTGTAAGTAAATGCAAACAAGTGTCTACTTTCTCATGCCAAGGGTACACTAAAAAATGCTCCACATAAGTCTACTACTGAGAACCATTTTGCCTCTGGTGGAATATTTGTTAACAGTGTGTGTGGATTAGGCACCTCTGCTTTATCCTGAACTACTTCATTTACTGCTCTCAGATCATGAACCAATCTCCACTTCTGTTTGTCTGCCTTTAGTACTGGTGGCCTGTTACAGTCACTCTGTTTTAACCAGTACTCCCCCCTTTGGACACATGATTCACATCGTAATTCATGCATTCAAAAAAGTAAACAACAACATTGGCTGTTATCCCTTGGCCACTAAAAGTGTTATGAACCAGGTATGTATGATATCAGATCCTAGAGCATCTTGTGCTTCCATTGGTGACCCTTGTTTTCCTATTACAAAATATTGCAATCTCATGGAAGCTGGTTTACCTCATGCCTTCCTTAGCCATAGTTGTTCTAGCAAATAATTTTGATATTAATCATATTGCAGTGTACAATGATAGCCTGATTTTGGTACTCTAATTTCTTGAACTTTAGCCATGAAGTTTGTTCTGACACTGATATAGGTAGCTTTTTCCTGCTTCTGGTTTTACTGGAAGTGTCATATGTATTAACTGCATTTGTCATGAAAATTCTACTGTCTTTGCATATTTGCCTGATATGGGGAGGTGAGAGGCATAATTTGGACTTACACGTGAGTACGTTGCTCCAGTATCTATCATCATGGGTGGGCCTCTATTATTCACCTAAACCTGCAGCATAGGTTCTTCATCAGCCTGCATAGTTACTGCCACTAGCTGACCCTCCCCTCTAGGATTCCCTGGGCATCCCTAGTATCCATGATTTGGTCCTCCCCACGGGTTCACTGGGCCCTGTGGAGCCTGTGTCTGAGACTGCTGCCATTCAGCTGAGCTGGGCCCATTTCCTTGCCAATTACCCTGTTGTGGTTGCCTAGGCCACCACGGCTTGGTAAGATAATTCCTTCTTGTATGTCCTGATTGATTGCACCTCCAGCAGACACCTGGTCTTCTTGGTCCACCATTCTGGTGTGTCTGCTGCTGTGGTCGGTACCATTGATTCCTTGGTCTGTTTTTATTATTTTTGTTCTGCCACTGTCTGGGGGATTGTTGTGTGTACACATTCACTACTGGTAAGGCAGGAGCTCTTTGGCCTTGCTGCTGAGGCGGTGGTTGTTGACCTCCCTGGATGACAGGTGCCATGGTGCCCTCTTCCGGCGGCGCTGGAGCGATCACTGGAGCTTGTGTTTTATTTTTGTCCTTTCTTGTCAGCTCTTCCAGCTGCATCCGTGTCAGTTTTCTCTGAATATCTCTCCCCTGCTCTGTCCGTTTCTGTTCGTCCTTCCTGTATTTTTCCACTGCGTGAATAACATGGTCACAGAACTCTTTGTGTGACTTTGATGTTAGTCCCACCACATCTTCCAGTTTGCTTCTGACAGGCGTTGGCATTGCTTCCATCAATGATGTCCTGAACAGTGTTGTCATCAGTGGATCCCCCTCTGGATCTTTTTCTGTTTCTTGTTGCCAGCTTTTGAGCTGGTCCTTCAGGTAACCTGCCGGGTTTTCTTTATCCCCCAATGGCTCCCCTCTCAGTGCCTTAAGGTCTATCTTGGCTGGATACTCTATTATCAGAGTGTGCCATAGTCCTGGCCTATAACTGTCAAAGGCCACTCCATCCAGCAATGTCCTCCACACCGCCTGTATGAGGCCAGCCACCTGCAACAGGTCCTCCATTTTGGCCACTCCCACCACCCTGGCCAGCAATGCCTTCAAGTCTCCCACCGCCATTCAAATGTTCTAATCCATTTCCCTGCTCCTTCATGCAGGTTAGGCAGTCTAGTCACCAGGCCTTCCAGGTCCTGCGATTCCCAGGGCACATAGTGAACCCGTGTCCCCTTTACCAAAATGGGATACTGGGCTCCATATTTGTCTGTTTTTTTTTTATTGTTCTTCTGTTTCTTAATTTTCTTTTTGATTTTTCCAGGTGGGCTTGCAGTGCTTCACCTAGTTCTGTTACTATAGATTTGCCTCCTTTGGCTCCTTGGTGTGATAATTGTCCCTCTGTCTCACTCTGTTCTTGCTCAGAGTCAGCACACTGTTTTAGTTCCTCATTACTTGCATCATCCCACTTGCTCTGTCCATCAACATCTTGTCCATCTATCCCATAATTTTCCAATTTGTTTAACATACTCTTCAGTCCTCCATAACAGTCTATATCTAAATGTGATTATTTTCACTTTGGTGTGGAAGCCTGTTGCTTCCCTTTTTCCTCTTCTATCTCTACATTCCCTGTTATTGAGACTAGACCTGTGACCTGAGAATACTGCCCCCCTTCTGTGTATGGTGGTGGTGTAGATAAGCCAGCCTTTTTCGGTTCACTCTTCCTCTCCATTATTATACTTTTAGCTTTGGCTATGCTGTCCCTCCAACTCTTTCCTTCTTCCCAAATATTTTCAAGATTTCTCTCTCTTTCTCTCTCTTCTTCTTTCTTTTCTCCCCTCTCTCTCCTGTTTTATAGTTCTTTATTAGGGTATCCATTTCCTCACACACCGCCACATCAAACGTTCCCTCCTTTGGCCATTTTGTTGCTATTTTTCTGGTTCTTTTTTCCCATTTACCAGAGATTTTTCCAATCTCTTCCTCATTCTCTGGGAACCTTCTCTTCATGATTTCTACTGATGTTCCTGCCATCCCTACTCCTTTTATTTTTGGCCTTCCTGTTGCTAATCTTATGTTTGGTTCAGTGTTTATATTAGGATGCAAAGTAAATTATTTCTGTTAGCTTTCTCAGCTAAAAGTTTTTATATTCCTCAATCCATGGTATCCTTCTTCCTAATATATCTTCATACTCTGCTTCTTTCCAAAAATGCATTTATATCCCTTGTGCCCCTCCTTTTAATATTATTTTATTTTCTTTATCTTTCTCATTACTTTCCTGTAAGTTACCTCAAATGTATAAAACCACTCTAGCTTTCTTGTGATTAGGTATATTCCCAGTGGTTTGTTCAGCCTCGGGTCACTAGACCACACCCTATTTTCCCCGATCAATATCCTCATTACTCTACTTTTCAAAAACCCTCCAGTTGTATTGACATACTCTATTTTTCCTGTATCTGAATTTTTGTATCTGTTCTCTCTCTAATCTTCGTCTCGGCATTTATTCCCTAATCTTGGTTTTTAGCTTTCTCTTTTACTTGTTTATATCTGGACAGCTAGTCCCTATCCTAAATGCTCCTACCTAGATTTCTGTTATTACTATTATCCTGGTATCATTACTGGATCAATGACATAGGTAATAGCTGTTTCGCATTAGCTTGTGCCTTTTTCTGATAATGTTATAATTGTAGCCTATTGCATTAATTTAGTTCTAATATAAATGTGTTGTTTAACAAAGAACCCGCAATAAGGTGGTGCTATCCCTTTAGCATAATAGTTAAAGCTACTTGCAATCCACTAGTTCACGTACCGAAAACAAATTATCGTTTTAGAATTCATTAACTATTTGCATATGTCACTGGTGTTACGCAAACTATAGAACAAAGTAATAACAAATTAGAATTTGTCAAATAAATGTTTTCCATTCAACTATTCAGACTTCTGCTTAAAATGTATCTTACAGCTCGATACAGTCCAGCACGTACGACTCTCTTTTACCCACAAACTAAAACATGGCATTAGTAAAGTCTATTCACAAACCACCAATATCGTATAGTATATTTGCATTCATATTATTAAAATACATTACTTTCATTCCAGTCTACCTAAACAATTCAAATTTGAAATTCTCACTTCCCTATTAAATCACTTTCCTCTGTTATCAATTCAAATCATTGCCACAGCTCTATTATAATTGCCAGTCCGCTGTTACATTTATGTAACTGTCCTTTCTGATTAGGCTATAGTTAATAAAACAAACACTTGCTGTGATTGACAAGCATACATTCAATTCATATCCATATTCAATTCAATATTCCAAATTACAATCACATTCACAGTAGTTTAAACTCCCAAATCATTAGACCACACAAAAAATGACTCTTGAACTCGTCCCACTATTCCTGTTGAATAAGTGAGTCTTTCAATTCGAAAGACGCAAGCTGCTAAATCCCAGTCTTACATCACAAAATCAACACTGACTGTTCTATCAATCTAAGCAACCCATAACCATAGTTGAACTATAATCAGAAAACCTAGATTTTAGTCAGTCATATAGAACCAATGCTTTATTGAAATGACAGGTAAATCCTCCTTTATTCCAATTATAATGGTCTGTAATTTTAACATCTTGCACATAACACAATTATCAGAAAATATCTCACAAGCTCGAAGGGAATGAGTTAGCAGTCAACGAGTCAAATCTACATTCATTGATTTTGAAACCAGATCTGATGAGTTTAATCAAATGGATTATATCAAAAGCTTATTATCCAAATTTCTATAAAATCATCGTACACACCTCTATACCTCATCATTCAAACTTCAGAGTGCGACTCATTTATACCATTATACCACTCTCGTTCCATATTCACACAATGTTGTTCTCAAATGCGCTTAACCACTATTTGTATAACCTACAGGAATATTTTATTCTATCAAAGGGCTCAAATTTGGAATGTTAACCCTATCACATTTGACATTTCACTATGGTCAATTTTACCATAATCCTACATTACTTCTAAATTTCCCAAATGTAATGATACCCTAAAAGATTGGCCGAAATACAATGTGTATACATCATACGATGACACCCATACGCGTGACCTGTTCTTCCAACAGGATTTCTCATACCCCTCCTGGTAATGTCACACACACCTTCTGATCTCCTTCTAATCAGGACACACACACACCTTCTGATCCCCTTCTGATCAGGACACACACACACCTTCTGATTCCCTTCTGATCAGGACACACACACACACCTTCTGATCCCCTTCTGATCAGGACACACACACACACCTTCTGATTCCCTTCTAATCAGGACACACACACACACACACACACACCGGTTACGATGAGCAGCTTCTCGTGCCGAAATGAAACTACTTTTGAACTAAGTTCCCTTTGTATTGCATCACCTGGGCTGTATCCGCAGGATTTTTAAACATCAATTTTCAACAACATTGCATGCATGATTAATTCTCATTCCAACAAAAACTCTGTACTTTTTCTAAATGTAGTCCTTAATGCTGGAGAGACCCCTTCTGTACCTTAACCTCAGATTCAGCTTGATCGAATCACACAATTTCTATGTTTAAAAGTAAGAACGTCGCTTACCTATATTAACAGTGGCCACTGAATTTTGTGTGTGATTTGTCCAAACTTTCTCTGATGGTGAAGTACTCAATGATCCCTTCCACTCCTGGCTAGCTCGCCAATATTTCGTGGATAATTATCACTATACTTGTTAAAAATCCAAAGTTCTTCCAGAGTTTTTGTAGAATGAAAATATACTTTTATTACACGAAGCAACAAAAGCCGAGATGATCTGCAGAACATCTGTTTTCCCTGATTCTGAGCTCTCCTTTTATAAAGACACAAAAGCATAGTCATGCTTATACAACCTACACAGTTACTCCATTATATGTACATGATTAACATCCTTTGGTGTCACATGTTGTTTACTCGCGAGGGCTACGTGCGCTTCTCTAAATGGGGCCTCTGTCACTTATCTCATTATATTGGTGGCGTGACTCGGACACGCTCTCAAAAAATAATATACATACCTACGTTAAAGAACAATCACACTCTGTATTGACTATATTCACTATCCAGGCATGCATCTGGAGTACAAAGTATCAATCATGTTCATTCTGTTTTACCCTTCATAACACATTATAAAACATATCAATCAATACTTACACATGGTTTAAACATGTCGTCCGTAACCCATTCTCAACCACATACATTTAAGCCTTTACCAACAGCCATCCTCCCTGGCCACTATGGTTTTTCCTTGTGACTATGTGCATGTGACTATGTGTGTCAGGTCATAAGCACAAACAAGTGATAACACTAGTTCCATTGGTACTCCTATCTCCACACAGCCACAACGAGAAGTTGTATCTCCATCACATGTCATTGACATACCCAGACCAGCTGCGGGGAATTAGAGGGAACCATTTTTATTAGAAGCATAGCATTTGCAGTAAAGAAATGTATCTGCTCTGTTTTAACCCTTTAATTGGTTCTTAAACCATAAGCATAGAAGGCATATAGGCATTCCATTCTACAACATGCATAATTCATATAGTTGGTTTTTATGTTGTCTGCCCCTAAGTGAGATAGAGTAGATAACCAAAAATTACCCACACAACATGTAGTGAAATAAAATAATCATGTAGAATAAGACGTTGAGTCAGCTAACTTAAAACAACAACATACACTTTTTGAAGCCTTCTAACTGTGTGTTGTTATTTTCAAGCTTTCCTTTTGGAAAGTAGCTATCAATCTGTTTATATCTTGTACTTTTACCTTGTATTCTCAAGTAAGATGGGGTGAGTAAGCCTCCTGGGCTGACTCTTACACTTCCTATTCCAATTCAGCTACATGACTCAGGGAGAGGTGAAGAATGGAGAGGTGGAGAGTGGAGAGGTGGAGAGTGGAGAGGTAGAGAGTGGAGGGGTGGAGAGGTGAAGGGTGGAGAGTGAAGGGGTGGAGGGGTGAAGAGGTGAAGGGTGGAGAGTGAAGGGGTGGAGGGGTGGAGAGGTGAAGAGGTGAAGGGTGGAGAGTGGAGAGTGGAGGGGTGGAGGGGTGGAGAGGTGAAGGTTGGAGAGTGAAGGGGTGGAGGGATGGAGAGGTGAAGGGTGGAGAGTGGAGGGGTGGAGAGGTGAAGGGTGGAGAGTGAAGGGGTGGAGGGGTGGAGAGGTGAAGGGTGGAGAGTGAAGGGGTGGAGGGGTGGAGAGGTGAAGGGTGGAGAGTGGAGGGGTGGAGGGGTGGAGAGGTGAAGGGTGGAGAGTGGAGGGGTGGAGAGGTGAAGGGTGGAGAGGAAGAGGGGTGGAGAGGTGAAGGGATGGATGGAGGAGGAATGGACAGTGGTGGAAGGAGCGATGGAGGGATTGGTAGGTAAAGTATGGATGGCGGGGTAGAGGGGGTGGATGGAGGCAGCAGCCAACATAAACGTTATTTGGTGTGTGACTGTGACGGTGATGAGAGGGCAGCACAGGGTATTGTACAGGTAGTTGCCCAAATAACCAGGGCTAGGTTTCAGAGCAGTTTGCTGTGTGACAGTAGATGTAGAGGTTCCCAAATGACAATGTGTTGTGTTTCAGAGAAATTGCTTGTTTGACTCTCCCTTGAACTCAACTGTTGAAAGATCTTCTCCGGTCAACCATCTTAACTCCAATGTCACTCTATTGTAAAGAAGGAAGTAAGATTGTAAGAAGGATGTTGTATTTCCACAAACCGATCTGCAGCAACAATGTAGTGGCACACAGGGTATG
The DNA here is from genome assembly GCF_964263955.1 of Coregonus lavaretus. NCBI lineage: Eukaryota > Metazoa > Chordata > Actinopteri > Salmoniformes > Salmonidae > Coregonus > Coregonus lavaretus. The sequence continues at coordinate 34,111,868 of NC_140012.1, read as the reverse complement.
GAATGTTGTTTAACACATACTGTACACTCGCGTGAGTACAAATGCTTGATCTCAACTGGTCTCCTTACTGTACCTCACTCTGAACACGTAGGCCTCACAATGCACACCCACACACACACACACATACACACACACACACACACACACACACACACACACACACACACACACACACACACACAGTCACAGTGCTTCAGATCACAGCTCACTGCTTAGCAGTATTGATCGTTAGATCTGAGCCAAAGGCAGGAGACGGAGGAATGCATGAGGAGAGAGCGAGAGAGCGAGGGGGAGGGAGAGATGAATGGTCATGGAGTGATGGGGTTGATAAGCTGTCCAGGAATGACAGGGGGAGAAGGATGTGTGTGTGTGTGCGTCTGTGTGTGTGTGTGTGTGTGTGTGTGTGTGTGTGTGTGTGTGTGTGTGTGTGTGTGTGTGTGTGTGTGTGTGTGTGTGTGTGTGTGTGTGTGTGTGAATGTGTGTGTGTGTGTGTGCAAGCGTGCAGGTGGGTGTGGGGAGGACAACTGTCATTCACTCATAGGATGGAGGCTCAGGGCTAGAGAGAGGCTTAAAGAGAGAGCAGAGGAGAGGTGATCCAGTCAGGCTGAATTACGGCCACTTGTAGTTCTCAGAGGTGCCGTATAGTAGTAGAGTACCTTTAAAGACGGATCGATGAGTTGACAAATTGCTCCAGAGAGCTACCCTCTTCATTGGGCCACTTCGTGTGTGTGGGCAAGTGGGCGGGCGTGAGGGTGTGTGTGTGTGTGTGTGTGTGTCTGTCTGTCTGTCTGTAGCCTATGTATCCATGCTTGGGCACCTGTGCAATATACACTACATGGCCAAAAGTATGTTGACAACTGGTCGTCGAACATCTCATTCCAAAATCATAGACATTAATATGGAGTTGGTCCCCCCTTTGTTGCTATAATCACCTCCACTCTTCTGGGAAGGCTTTCCACTAGATGTTGGAACATTGCTGCGGGGACTTGCTTCCATTTAGCCACAAGAGCGTTAGTGAGGTCGGGCACTGATGTTGGGCGATTAGGCCTGGCTCGCAGTCGGAGTTCCAATTCATCCCAAAGGTGTTCAGTGGGGTTGAAGTCAGACCTCTGTGCAGGCCAGTCAAGTTCTTCCACACCGATCCCGACAAACCACATCTGTAGGGACCTCACTTTGTGCACGGGGGCATTGTCATGCTGAAACAGGAAAGGGCCTTCCCCAAACTGTTGCCACAAAGTTGGAAGCACATAATCACCTAGAATGTCATTGTATGCTGTAGCGTTAAGATTTCCCTTCACTGGAACTAAGGGGCCTAGCCCAAACCATGAAAACCAGCCCCATACCATTATTACTCCTCCACCAAACTTTACAGTAGGCACTATGCATTTGGGCAGGTAGCGTTCTCCTGGCATCTGCCAAACACGGATTTATACTTCAGACTGCCAGATGGTGAAGCGTGATTAATCACTCCACATAATGCATTTCCACTGCTCCAGACTCCAATGGTGGCGAGCTTTACACCACTCCAGCTGATGCTTGGAATTGCGCATGAACTTAGGCTTTTGTGCGGCTGCTCGTCCAAGGAAACCCATTTCATGAAGCTCCCAACGAACAGTTCTTGTGCTGACGTTGCTTCCAGAGGCAGTTTGGAACTCGGTAGTGAGTGTTGCAACCGAGGATAGAATATTTTTATGCGCAATGCGCTTCAGCACTCAGCGGTCCCGTTCTGTGAGCTTGTGTGGCCTACCACTTCGTGGCTGAGCCGTTGTTGCTCCTAGATGTTTCCACTTCACAAGAACATCACTTACAGTTGACTGGGGAAGCTCTAGCAGGGAAGAAATTTGACTAACTGACTTGTTGGAAAGGTGGCATCCTATGACGGTGCCACATTTAAAGTCACTGAGCTCTTCAGTAAGGCCATTCTACTGCCAATGTTTGTCTATGGAGATTGCATTGCTGTGTGCTTGATTTTATACACCTGTCAACAACGGGTGTGGCTGAAATAACCGAATCCACTAATTTGAAGGGGTGTCCACATACTTTTGTATATACAGTTTATGTGTGTAATGTGTGTACAAACCTGTAGTGTTTTGCATTTATTGCATTTATGGTTAATTTAATCTTGTGGTCCATTTGTGCTGTGGTGGTTTTATTGTCGGATGGTGATATTAATAGCTTGTTATCTGGTCCCAGATCACTTCCTAAATGGCTTGGCTAATTGTTGACCTACCATTGTCCCTTCCCTGCCTGACGCTAGCTATCCCCAATACTGCCCCCTCAAAGAGTTGAGCACTATACTTTATTTGGATCCCCATTAGCTGACACTTTGGCAACAACTAAGGTTCTTTCTGAGGTCCTCTAAGGATGGGGGTGTCTTTTAGTTTTTTTACTCTGTTGTTCCATGGATCTTCACTAGCTCATCTCTTGTCTCTGAGAATGTAATCTTTTATGGCTAAAACAGAACTGTGAACCGTCAGCTTTCAAATGGGTTTATTGGCTTGAAAATGAGTAGCAGCTAAATTAATTGGACTGATTTTATGGAGCTTTGGTGAATCCGACACAGAACAGAAATCTCTCTCTCTGTCTCTCTCTATCCCCCTCTCTTTTTCTCTCTCTGTCTCTCTTTCTCCCTCCCTCTCCCATCCCATTCTGTAATAATCGTAATTAGTCTCTCTCTCTCTCTCTCTCTCTCTCTCTCTCTCTCTCTCTCTCTCTCTCTCTCTCTCTCTCTCTCTCTCTCTCTCTCTGCATGCACTTGTTGTACTCAGACTAATGAATAGAGAGAAGACTGGATAAATACAATGTAATACCCTGAAAACACACTCCTCCATTATACAATTACTTCATTTACATTCACAAACACAATAGAGCCAGATAACGTAAACAATCAAGGCTTTTTTGCGAATGGCATTATGAGTTTTTCAGGTTTTTCATTTGATCAGCAATGGTGCATATTTGCGTTGTACTATGATGTATCATAGGAGCATATTTGTATTGTATTATGATATATCAATAGAAGGGTTTGCTCTTCAATGTGTGAAGCATAAACCAAACCAGTGGTTCTGGTAACAGAATCCTTGCCTTCAGATTGATTTAATCATGTTTGAGTTTGAGGAATGTAAAACAATTTCAGCAAATTAATAAAACATTTAAATTTTTTACATTTTAGTCATTTAGCGACTTACAGTTAGTGAGTGCATACATTTTTCATGTTGGCCCCCCGTGAGAATCGAACCCACAACCCTGGCGTTGCAAGCGCCATGCTCTACCAACTGAGCTTGTGAACTTAAACTTTGTACACTTCCTTGTCCACACTACCTGGCACCTACTACCTGAGATACAGATAAGGATTTGAGACAAGGCTTCCTGTTGATTTTTGGGGCACCATGAGTACCAGGTCACAAGGTTTTATGCAAGTATCAGTAATGCAGCCCATTGGAGGACCAATATAATGGTACACAGGTAAGTATTGTACGGTACAGCCAGCCCTTAGCAGAACAGTCTTTGTAAATGTCCATGTCATCCCATCTTATCACCCCAAGTCAAGTCCAAACTGAATGTGAACTGTTATAACCTAACCTTTTTGAAATCTGCCTTTACTTTCTGAACAGCTAGGTGGATAGCTAAGCAAGCTATAGGGAATGTAGGAGTTGCTCTTCTTTCCTCCCGTCCTCTATGTAAAACTCAATCCCTCCCTCTCTTTATATTTGTGTCCTCTTATAGGAAAAGAAGACTACGTGGCGACCTTCAAGGGATCCGAGTTCTTCTGCTATGACTTGTCCTTGAACCCGATCCAGAGCAGCAGCGACGAGATCACCCTGTCCTTCAAGACATTACAGAGGAATGGTCTGATGCTTCACACTGGGAAGTCTGCAGACTACGTCAACCTGGCCCTGAAAAACGGAGCTGTATCGCTGGTCATTAATTTGGGGTCTGGGGCCTTTGAAGCTCTGGTGGAGCCTGTCAATGGGAAATTCAATGACAATGATTGGCATGATGTCAAAGTTACAAGGAATCTACGTCAGGTAACAGTAAAATGGGTGACTGCGATGGAGAATTATTAGTAAACAAATTTAGATTAGCCAAATTAATTTGAACCATTTTGGAATAAGTATTTGGATTGATCGTAATAATGATTTGATCTGTAGTAAGACATGAAGAAGGTGGTGCTGCATTTGAGCAGGGACATATCTAGACCAGTGATAGTTTTTCAAAGATAATATCATGGAATATCAGAGGCGTCAATAGCGGAAAAATCATGTGAAAAACAACATAGCTCTTACCGAGTGTCACTTTGTAGAGAGTTGCTGATCTCTTAGTCATCCATTCCTTGACAGCTTTGCCCTCTATACTGTAGTTGTGACCACAATGAACATAATGTATTTACTTTTAGAGGATCAGCCTTCTCGTTGGTGACCTCTGGGTCTTTGGCTGCTCAACACATGCTCATTTAACTGAAAATACAATGCACACTAAGATATTGTTACAATAAAGCTTGGAAAGATTACAACTGTTACACCCTAAAAATTGAAAAAATGCAAAATTAAGAAAAATAAAACCAACATAGTTTACAAGCTACACAATTTGCTTTATGACATATAGGTGGAAGTATAGAATATACTGGCTTTTATTGAAGTTCTCTCGTACGGCATTCTACCAACACACTAGCTCTCTCTAGATGTGTTCCTGCTCGGATAGTAGGGGATTGTTTGTTTTGAAACGCCACACCGACAAAAAGTAAAAAAAATAAAAATAATAATATATATATATATAAATATTGAGATGATTTGAGTAATGTTAAAATGTAATTTAATTGTGAAAACATTAAGAATGCATAATGAAAGTGCATGCTCAACGGGGGAATCCAATCTCCATTCTCCTTCTCATTCTGTGTCAGGGTCTTTGCTTTGTCTCATTGCAGTAAAGTGATCCTAAAGTCCATCAATAAGACCAAAATGGAGGTAAAGTAATGTAAGATGAGTTCCTGACCACCGACGTCCCAACGGATGGGATCGGTCCGAATCTTGGTCCAAAACTGGTCTTGAAAATCATGAACATGGTCCTAAACTGGTCCTAATAATGAAAGAATGTATAAAATGAACCCAAAGATCTGAAAGACTTTCGTTAAAGAGGGTCGACTGATGCGCTTTAGGCATTCTCTCTTATGAACCATTTGATGTCTGTCAATCATACCAAGTCAGAGGGGTGGGGGGTTGGGGTTGTTGATGCCTACCCAGGCAGTCCGGTCTACGAGTCCGGTCTAGGGAGTCACCAATCGATCCAACGCTGGCTAGCTCACTTCCACTTGTGGAGGCATTTTCGCTAGTCTTTCTTAGTCTGCTTTTTATCTTGTAAAAATTACTTATTTTGCCCTTTTTTATTCTATGTTACTAACATGCTTTGAAAAACAACAACTAACGTCATTCATGGAATGTGTCATACTACTAACCAATCTCTTTTTTTAATGTTTATTAACAACAACAACAACAAACTCAGCAATGTACTAACTTTTGGTAGTTAACCATCATCTCTTTTTTGAGTAACTATCGTTATTCTGTTCACAGTTTTTAATTTCCTTTCTCCCCCCTTTTCCACAAAGCACTCAGGCATTGGACACGCTATGGTAAACAAACTACATTGTTCGGTAGATATCATTCTAATTGTTTCTTAGTTTGGGTTTGCCGTGTGTTTTCTTTTCTATATTTTCTTACTGTAGACGTCATTAACAAAACAAGGGGAACGGCGGTTGGTACTCTTTCTGCTTACGTTTTTACCTTTTTATTTTGACTATATTTTCATCCGTTGGTTGGTTTTCACCACTTCCTGTTATTTTTACTTCCTGTCTCCTGTCCAATCACATTTTTAGGAGCATCGTTTCGAGCCTTTTGCATCAAGCAGTGGTTAACAAAGGAGGACCAATGTCTGTCTCCTGCCTGGCTGGCCTGATGCTCATTGGCTCAGCCAGTGTTCTATTTCCCATTCACTCTGCATGGCATGCATTCTGAATGCTGCGCTGTACGCTGCACATGCTCACACTTCCCGACCACTCGTCCAGTCCAGCTGTCGTTGTCATTGGTGCTTTTATTTTATTTTTTTTGCACGATCCACCAATCATGCGCTTTTGCATACATCCAACACAAGCGCAAAGTGTCGGACCAATTTTTTTTTTCCTTAACCTATTAATTAACACCATCTTGGGGAACATTTCTTTTTGCGTGCTTGCATACAAAAAGAAAAGACAAAAACACCTAACTTTTGTCTTTCTGAAAAAACTAATTTCTGCGCATTATTAATCAAACGCTAAACCTGTGGTTGTGGCTTCTACTTGCTTGTTGCTTTCTATATCTGACCCACTTGCACGCTGTTCTTTTCTTTTCTTTTTATTAGAAAACAAACTGCTTATTAACTTTTACTAATATGTAACCCTAGTGAAACTAACCTAGATAACATTCTACTAACACCATTTTTGTGTCTGCTGAAATTACTTTTGAGTTGCAGTAGGGGCTAACTTACTAACACACTTAGTCTGGGGCAACTAACTAACTTCCTATCTAACTAGCTTTATCATTTCCTTGGGGGGCTAGCAGTCTACATCTCAAACTACTAATCCTAAACTGGACAAAATAAACAAGAAACAAGAAAAAAAGAAAAAACAGACATGAAAATGGGTTTCTACAATCTTTACCAAAAATCTATAGAGGAAAAACGATACTATCACAGACTCAGAGACTATATATCAGAGGCAGAAAGCCGCTGGACTGAGAGCTCTGATAGGCTATCTGAGTATAGCGTGTCCTTTCCCTGTGCTTTGTTGTCTAGGTAACTATATCCGTGGATGGGATACTGACCACCACAGGGTATACTCAAGAAGACTACACCATGCTAGGCTCCGACGACTTTTTCTATGTTGGCGGGAGTCCTAGCACGGCTGACCTGCCTGGATCACCTGTTAGCAACAACTTTATGGGTTGCCTGAAAGAGGTAAAGACCAACACGCTGTGCTTATTCTCAGTGTAGAGGAGTGGGCATCACATCAAACACTGTGCACTACGCTCAGGTTAGGGAGTGGGCATCACATCAAACACTGTGCACTACGCTCAGGTTAGGGAGTGGGCATCACATCAAACGCTGTGCACTACGCTCAGGTTAGGGAGTGGGCATCACATCAAACACTGTGCACTACGCTCAGGTTAGGGAGTGGGCATCACATCAAACGCTGTGCACTACGCTCAGGTTAGGGAGTGGGCATCACATCAAACGCTGTGCACTACGCTCAGGTTAGGGAGTGGGCATCACATCAAACGCTGTGCACTACGCTCAGGTTAGGGAGTGGGCATCACATCAAACACTGTGCACTACGCTCAGGTTAGGGAGTGGGCATCACATCAAACGCTGTGCACTACGCTCAGGTTAGGGAGTGGGCATCACATCAAACGCTGTGCACTACGCTCAGGTTAGGGAGTGGGCATCACATCAAACGCTGTGCACTACGCTCAGGTTAGGGAGTGGGCATCACATCAAACACTGTGCACTACGCTCAGGTTAGGGAGTGGGCATCACATCAAACACTGTGCACTATTCTCAAGGAAGGGAATGTGGAGTGTACAGTACATCACTAGGTACACACAAGGAGTACTGCACAGGCCCTTGCTCTACAGACACACTTTGTCTTTATTTTAATCATCTCTAAGTGACTGTTGCATGCTAGTAGATACCCATAGACTTTCAGTCACTGTGCTAACTCAAGGTAGCATTGGCTCGCAAAACTACCTCTAACTTCTGGATAACATACAAATGGTATCCAGAAATATATCTGACTCTGGGTAAGTAGATAATGGGCCTCATTGCCAAAATCCTGAAGTATCCCCCCACTGCACCCCACCAGAGCCCCTTCTCCTCTGTGTGGGATTTACCCCATGTTTCATGCAGCTCTGCCAGCTGAATTTCCACGACCAGTTCCAGGGATGCGTCCCAAAATGGAACCCTATTCCCTATATAATGCATGACCAGAGTGTACTATCAATGGAATAGAGTGCCATTTTGGATGAAACCCAGTACTCAACACTCCATACCCTTTACTGACATACCTCAGGGGGTTGGGGGGATATATTCTGCTAGGAGTTTAGGAGGCTAGGAGACTTCTGTTTGCAGAACCCGTAAGTTCTAAGTTCAGTTCCCAATCCATCCCAACACTCCGTACACATCACTGTCATACCTCAGAGGGGGTGCCAAGACAATTCTGTTTGCAGATATGTTTGCAGAACCTAAAGTAAGGGTTCTAAATTGGTTGCAAAATCTTTCGCTGAACACATATGGTATACTTATGCTGCACAATCAAAAGAGAGAGAGAGACGTTTCTGTCATATCAGGATCAGACTATTCAAGATCTAATGGTTCTCTGTAGTTTCAAAAGATGCTTCGCAATAATACTGTATGATACAGTGGGGAAAAAAAGTATTTAGTCAGCCACCAATTGTGCAAGTTCTCCCACTTAAAAGATGAGAGAGGCCTGTAATTTTCATCATAGGTACACGTCAACTATGACAGACAAATTGAGAAAAAAAATCCAGCAAATCACATTGTAGGATTTTTTATGAATTTATTTGCAAATTATGGTGGAAAATAAGTATTTGGTCACCTACAAACAAGCAATATTTCTGGCTCTCACAAACCTGTAACTTCTTCTTTTAGAGGCTCCTTTGTCCTCCACTCGTTACCTGTATTAATGGCACCTGTTTGAACTTGTTATCAGTATAAAAGACACCTGTCCACAACCTCAAACAGTCACACTCCAAACTCCACTATGGCCAAGACCAAAGAGCTGTCAAAGGACACCAGAAACAAAATTGTAGACCTGCACCAGGCTGGGAAGACTGAATCTGCAATAGGTAAGCAGCTTGGTTTGAAGAAATCAACTGTGGGAGCAATTATTAGGAAATGGAAGACATACAAGACCACTGATAATCTCCCTCGATCTGGGGCTCCACGCAAGATCTCACCCCGTGGGGTCAAAATGATCACAAGAACGGTGAGCAAAAATCCCAGAACCACATGGGGGGACCTAGTGAATGACCTGCAGAGAGCTGGGACCAAAGTAACAAAGCCTACCATCAGTAACACACTACGCCGCCAGGGACTCAAATCCTGCAGTGCAGACATGTCCCCCTGCTTAAGGCAGTACATGTCCAGGCCCGTCTGAAGTTTGCTAGAGTGCATTTGGATGATCCAGAAGAGGATTGGGATAATGTCATATGGTCAGATGAAACCAAAATATAACTTTTTGGTAAAAACTCAACTCGTCATGTTTGGAGGACAAAGAATGCTGAGTTGCATCCAAAGAACACCATACCTACTGTGAAGCATGGGGGTGGAAACATCATGCTTTGGGGCTGTTTTTCTGCAAAGGGACCAGGACGACTGATCCGTGTAAAGGAAAGAATGAATGGGGCCATGTATCGTGAGATTTTGAGTGAAAACCTCCTTCCATCAGCAAGGGCATTGAAGATGAAACGTGGCTGGGTCTTTCAGCATGACAATGATCCCAAACACACCGCCCGGGCAACGAAGGAGTGGCTTCGTAAGAAGCATTTCAAGGTCCTGGAGTGGCCTAGCCAGTCTCCAGATCTCAACCCCGTAGAAAATCTTTGGAGGGAGTTGAAAGTCCGTGTTGCCCAGGGACAGCCCCAAAACATCACTGCTCTAGAGGAGATCTGCATGGAGGAATGGGCCAAAATACCAGCAACAGTGTGTGAAAACCTTGTGAAGACTTACAGAAAACGTTTGACCTGTGTCATTGCCAACAAAGGGTATATAACAAAGTATTGAGAAACTTTTGTTATTGACCAAATACTTATTTTCCACCATAATTTGCAAATAAATTCATAAAAAATCCTACAATGTGATTTTCTGGAAAAAATGTTCTCATTTTGTCTGTCATAGTTGACATTTACCTATGATGAAAATTACAGGCCTCTCTCATCTTTTTAAGTGGGAGAACTTGCACAATTGGTGGCTGACTAAATACTTTTTTTCCCCACTGTATATGATATTATTATAATATTATATAGAGCAAATAGAAGATATTCAGTAGTCATACATGCTGGAACAAGCTGGTAAAGGGAGGTGTTTCCATGTTCCCTTTCTCTGTTATGTTCTGCTAAATATTACATTGGGTGCTTAATGGGAATGCTGACCCCAAAAAAGCATTGTGACATCAGAAGCCACCAAGGAATACAGTCCACTCTCTTTCCTCCTTGTCTCTTTTCCTCTCTAACGTTTACCCCATCTCTCTCTCTCTCTCTCTCTCTCTCTCTCTCTCTCTCTCTCTCTCTCTCTCGCACTCTCTCTCTCTCTCTCTCTCTCTCTCTCTCTCTCTCTCTCTCTCGCACTCTCTCTCTCTCACTCTCTCTCTCTCTCTCTCATTCTCTCTCTCTCTCTCTCTCTCTCTCTCTCCTCTCTCTCTCTCTCTCTCTCTCTCTCTCTCTCTCTCTCTCCTCTCTCTCTCTCTTCAGTAGTTTTTCCCCTCCTCCTACATTTCTTCCCTTCTGCTCTCCCTAAATGTCTTACCTCTCCTCCAACCGAGCATCTCGTCCTCACGGAACCTAACAGATCAATTCTGAGGCGACAGAGTCTTAATAAGCAGTCAGGGGGCAGACCACATGTCCACGCTCCATCTCTACCTCGTTAGCGCTAGGAGCTCGTTAGGAGCTAGGGCTCGTTAAGGGGTTCTATCTCGTTAAGGGGCATGCATGTCTTCGTTAGAGGAGTGCCTCTGAGGTGATACATGGATGCGCATCCCAAATGCAACCCTATTCCCATAGGGTTCTGATCAAAAGTAAGGCACTATATAAGGTGCCTTTTTAGGTGCCATTTGGGATGCAGACCTTGAGCTGCTGAGAAGACAAATAGAGCCATCTGGCCCTGTGTCGGTGGTGCCCACCTTGCAGTCTGATAGGCTGTCTCCCTAATGGCAGAGAAGAGCTTTGACTGGGCTGAGCGGTAGCTGCCCTCCCATAGGGGTGGGAGGGCCAAGAGACCAGAGGTGGTGAAACGGAGTGCTCGGGTTGGGATGTAGGGTTTGAGCATAGCCTGAAGGTAAGGAGGGGCAGTTCCCCTTGCTGCTCCGTAGGCAAGCACCAGGGTCTTGAAGATGATGCAAGCTTCGACTGGAAGTCAGTGGAGTGTGCAGAGGAGCGGGGTGACATGATTGAACAAAGGAAGGTTGAACACCAGGCGGGCTGCGGCGTTCTGGATAAGTTGCAGGGGTTTGATGGTACAAGTGGGGAGTCCAGTCAACAGAGAAATGCAGTAGTTTAGACGGAAGATGACAAGTGCCTGTATTTAGAACTGCACCGCTTCCTGTGTGAGGTAGGGTGAACCTGCAGGAGCGAGTCACTGCTTTGATGGTTGCAGTGAATGACAGGGTGTTGTCTCCATTTTAAAATAGTACATTTTAGTCGTCTTGTTCATTGGCTAATTGCTCTCAACTCATAGGAATCCCCACCCAGTTGACTCATTTAAAATGGTGGAAGCCCTCAATGGCAATGTCTATGCTAAAATAGTTATATCCATGATGAGTCCTCTATCAATCTCTATGAAAAGTTGCCGAAGTGCCACTTGCGTCCATTTATATCAGTGCATATGTCACAACCTAACCATTACGAAACTTCTATTAGATAAAATAATCTTCAAGTAGCAAATAAGCAATTACATTTTTTGTTGACCAAATTCGACACTCTCTTTTGACCTCCATGGAAAAATGCCTATCGAAATCCTTCCCCAGTCTTCTGTGGTTTTCTGCCACTGGGATCAAGGCAGGGGTTGGCAGTTGGCAATGATGAATAAGGCCTATAGTTGCTATGAAGTGTTCCAGTGGAAGAGAGTCAGAGAGGGTCTCCATTTATACCAGTCCTTTCTTCCGAAAGCCATCTAATGGGGTGCTGGCAGAATGCACTGTGTGTGTATTTATAGCATATGTCTAGCAGAAATTAAAGAAGTGTATCGATGTGGTGTTACATCAACTCACATCCTAATTCTGCAGTCCTCCTATGCTTGTTACCAGGCCTTATACTGTATATCCCTATACACTGTATGTGCCAGTTTAGTTGTAGTTAAACTGTCATTCTAAGTCTGGAGTTGTGACACAACTAACAGGCCTTATTATAGTATAGGCCCATGTGTGCCAGGTGGTATCAGCTTTGAGCACAGTGACAATGGAAGTACAACTCTATTTCTAATTCTGGAGACACACATAATTAGATTATATTTCTATGTTGTTACTACCCACAAAGAAATACTACAGTTTGTAGAATACTGTAGTCAACTGTGGTATACTGTAGAATACTATACTACACACTGTAGTATCCCTCAATCATGTGTAGTACTTAGTATAGAATTGTGTAGTATACTGTAGAATATTATAGTAAATACTAAAGTGTTATCCACACAAAAAACACAGTAGTAAATACTACAGAAATGTAAGCAAAACACGACAGTCCGCAAAAACTACATTTTTAAACTATAGTAAATACTACAGTATATAATTTGCATATACCCATTCCCCTCCCCATATCCCAATTTGTGCCTCCCGCAAGTGAGAAACCTACATGCCAATTATACACCATACAATTGTGTCCCCTACAGGTTATTGAAAAAAGATGAACTCAGTCCTACGTACAGGTTATGGAAAATTAGCTGTTTTTGTATTTCTCAAATAGGTTTCTTCAAGGGGAAACTCCCCCAACTCTATGCAAAATAAATATATATATATATATAGATACAGTTGAAGTCGGAAGTTACATACACTTAGGTTGGAGTCATCAAAACTCATTTTTCAACTACTCCACACATTTCTTGTTAACAAACTAGAGTTTTGGCAAGTTGGTTAGGACATCTACTTTATGCATGACACAAGTAATGTTTCCAACAATTGTTTACAGAAAGATGATTTCACTTATAATTCACTGTATCACAATTCCAATGGGTCAGAAGTTTAAATACACTAAGTTGACTGTGCCTTTAAACAGCTTGGAAAATTCCAGAGAATTATGTCATGGCTTTAGAAGCTTCTGATAGGCTAATTGACATCATTTGAGTCAATTGGAGGTATTTCAAGGCCTACCTTCAAACTCAGTGCCTCTTTGCTTGACATCATGGGAAAATCAAAAGAAATCAGCCAAGTCTGGTTCATCCTTGGGAGCAATTTCCAAATGCCTGAAGGTACCACGTTCATCTGTACAAACAATAGTATGCAAGTATAAACACCATGGGACCACGCAGCCGCCATACCGCTCAGGAAGGAGACGCGTCTCCTAGAGATGAACGTACTTTGATGCTAAAAGTGCAAATCAATCCCAGAACAACAGCAAAGGACCTTGTGAAGATGCTGGAGGAAACAGGTACAAAAGTATCTATATCCACAGTAAAACAAGTCCTATATCGACATAACCTGAAAGGCCGCTCAGCAAGGAAGCAGACTACGGTTTGCAACTGCACATGGGGACAAAGATCGTACTTTTTGGAGAAATGTCCCCTGGTCTGATTAAACAAAAATAGAACTGTTTGGCCATAATGACAATCGTTATGTTTGGAGGAAAAAGGGGGACGCTTGCAAGCCGAAGAACACCATCCCAACCGTGAAGCACGGGGGTGGCAGCATCATGCTGTGGGGGTGCTTTGCTGCAGGAGGGACTGGTGCACTTCACAAAATAGATGTTATCATGAGGAAGGAAAATTATGTGGATATATTGAAGTAACATCTCAAGACATCAGTCAGGAAGTTAAAGCTTGGTCGCTAATGGGTATTCCAAATGGACAATGACCCTAAGCATACTTCCAAAGTTGTGGCAAATTGGCTTAAGGACAACAAAGTCAACGTATTGGAGTGGCAATCCCAAAGCCCTGACCTCAATCCTATAGAACATTTGTGGGCAGATATATATATACAGTTGAAGTTGGAAGTTTACATACACCTTAGCCAAATACATTTAAACAATTCCTGACATTTAATCCTAGTAAAAATGCCATGTCTTAGGTCAGTTAGGATTACCACTTCATTTTAAGAATGTGAAATGTCAGAATAATAGTAGAGAGAATTATTTATATATACAGTGGGGAGAACAAGTATTTTATACACTGCCAATTTTGCAGGTTTTCCTACTTACAAAGTATGTAGAGGTCTGTAATTTTTATCATAGGTACACTTCAACTGTGAGTGTCCAGAAAAAAAATCCAGAAAATCACATTGTATGATTTTTAAGTAATTAATTTGCATTGTATTGCATGACATAAGTATGTGATACATCAGAAAAGCAGAACTTAATATTTGGTACAGAAACCTTTCTTTGCTATTACAGAGATCATACGTTTCCTGTAGGTCTTGACCAGGTTTGCACACACTGCAGCAGGGATTTTGGCCCACTCCTCCATACAGACCATCTCCAGATCCTTCAGGTTTCGGGGCTGTCGCTGGGCAATACGGACATTCAGCTCCCTCCAAAGATTTCAAATTGGGTTCAGGTCTGGAGACTGGCTAGGCCTCCAGGACCTTGAGATGCTTCTTACGGAGCCACTCCTTAGTTGCCCTGGCTGTGTGTTTCGGGTCATTGTCATGCTGGAAGACCCAGCCACGACCCATCTTCAATGCTCTTACTGAGCGAAGGAGGTTATTGGCCAAGATCTTGCGATACATGGCCCCATCCATCCTCCCCTCAATGCGGTGCAGTCGTCCTGTTCCCTTTGCAGAAAAGCATCCCCAAAGAATTATGTTTCCACCTCCATGCTTCACGGTTGGGATGGTGTTCTTGGGGTTGTACTCATCCTTCTTCTTCCTCCAAACACGGCGAGTGGAGATTAGACCAAAAAGCTCTATTTTTGTCTCATCAGACCACATGACCTTCTCCCATTCCTCCTCTGGATCATCCAGATGGTCATTGGCAAACTTCAGACGGGCCTGGACATGCGCTGGCTTGAGCAGGGGGACCTTGCGTGTGCTGCAGGATTTTAATCCATGACGGCGTAGTGTGTTACTAATGGTTTTCTTTGAGACTGTGGTCCCAGCTCTCTTCAGGTCATTGACCAGGTTCTGCCGTGTAGTTCTGGGCTGATCCCTCACCTTCCTCATGATCATTGATGCCCCACAAGGTGAGATCTTGCATGGAGCCCCAGACCGAGGGTGATTGACCGTCATCTTGAACTTCTTCCATTTTCTAATAATTGCGCCAACAGTTGTTGCCTTCTCACCAAGCTGCTTGCCTATTGTCCTGTAGCCCATCCCAGCCTTGTGCAGGTCTACAATTTTATCCCTGATGTCCTTACACAGCTCTCTGGTCTTGGCCAGTGTGGAGTGGTTGGAGTCTGTTTGATTGAGTGTGTGGACAGGTGTCTTTTATACAGGTAACGAGTTCAAAAAGGTGCAGTTAATACAGGTAATGAGTGGAGAACAGGAGGGCTTCTTAAAGAAAAACTAACAGGTCTGTGAGAGCCGGAATTCTTAATGGTTGGTAGGTGATCAAATACTTATGTCATGCAATAAAATGTAAATTAATTACTTAAAAATCATACAATGTGATTTTCTGGATTTTTGTTTTAGATTCCGTCTCTCACAGTTGAAGTGTACCTATGATAAAAATTACAGACCTCTACTTGCTTTGTAAGTAGGAAAACCTGCAAAATCGGCAGTGTATCAAATACTTGTTCTCCCCACTGTATATATATATATATATATATATATATGCAGTACCTGTCAAAAGTTTGGACACACCAACTCATTTCAAGGTTTTTCTTAATTTTTTACTATTTTCTACATTGTAGAATAATAGTGAAGACATCAAAACTATGAAATAACACATTTGTTAAACAAATCAAAATAGAGTGTGCAAAGCTATCCTCAAGGCAAATGGTGGCGACTTTGAAGAATCTCAAATATAAAATATATTTTGATTTGTTTAACACGTTTTTGGTTACTACATGATTCCAGATGTGTTATTTCATTGTTTTGATGTCTTCACTATTATTCTACAATGTAAAAAAATAGTAAAAATAAAGAAAAACCCTTGAATGTGTAGGTGTGTCCAAACTTTTGACTGGTACTGTATATTACATTAATGTCCCCAAAAAGTAAATGCTACAGTATACCATACTGCAGTTCGCAAAAACACTACAGTAAATACTACATTATACTACAGTCCACAAAAACACTGCAGTAAATACTACAGTATACTACAGTCCACAAAACACTACAATAATTATTATAGTACATACTACTATTTTTTTACAACAGTATTTGGGTCTTTCTATAAATAATGGGACCAATGTGTGACATTTGGATCAACATTTCAAAATGGTTTGAAACAAAAAGAAAATGATTTCCATGCAGTTACTTAGATGAATAAAATTGGCCCATAACTCCACCTATACAACAACATAGGCCTAGGACTATACATCCTTTAAGAAGGGTTCATACAGACATTGGCAAGTCACAAATTCAAGGACTTTCAGGGACTTTTTCAGCACTTAATTTTAATTTTCAAGGACCTAAATGTATATAATTTATAGTATTGTACATATAGGGCCTAATATAGAACCCCCCCCCCCCCCAAAAAAAAAGGCCATTGTCAAAAAAGGCCATTACCACGACTACAATAATGCATTTTTAGGCCGTGCCAATGCATTGATATTCGAATTATTATTACGTTCTAAAATATGTGAGAATATTGTTGACATTGTCTGTCAAATAGATTGGATACATGCATTAATCTCACCCTTTGAAATTCACCATCGCTGTTTTTATAATGAGAAAGAGACCAAACACCAGGTTCCTTTTTTAATGGAAGGATTTGTATGGAAAGCCAAGTTGAAGCCAGCATTAGATGTTGTAATCCTTATAATAACTGCATCTGGTTTTACCGCAACAGAGTAGCACAACACCCTTCTATTGAATCGGCGATTCAATAGAAGGGTGTTGTTGCTACTCTGTTGCGGTAAAAAACCAGATGCCAGTTATTATAAGGATTACAACTCTAATGCTGGCTTCAACTTGGCTTTCCATACAAATGGGACTTCATTAAAAAGGAACCTAGCACAGTACTTGAATTTCTGAGTTCCAAATTCAAGTATGCTACTTAATGTCCCTTGTATTGTTAAAAATTACAGGTGTAACATTACCAGATCATATTGTGAATAAGCCCACTAGGCTATGTAATTTTTGGTCATTACATCCAGAATAATTAATAGGAATAGTGTTGGGTGTTGCTTCTATCCTATACAATTGTGCACAGTTGAGTCTGTGTCCAATCCAAGGCACAAAAACATATAAAAACATGAACTCATTACTTTGATGCTTTCTTTGTTAAATCTAACCAGACCCTGCTATAAATCAAGCAGACAACAATATCAATTCGCTAGGGATATTAGATCCAATGTGGATCCAGGCACAACTCTTTTCACCGGCGTAATGAATGAGACACCAAAATATTCGGTACACATTTTTTTCAGCACTTGGGCTGTTGTTGCATTGCATGTGCTATCACAACAGCTGTTCGTCACTTGACTGTCATTCAGAAAATTCCTTCCTGGATCAGATGATGTGTGAAAATATCACGGCATAACTAATCAGGTGGATACCAAATGCGCATCCAACAAGTATTATGCATAATTATTGAAGAACCACGTTAATGACAGTATCGATTTAGGTTTTAAGTATTACGGTAAAGTGACTTTTTCGGTTAGAAGCATTTGATTTTGCAATCGCATACATCATTTTCGATTTGTGTGTGCCCATGAAAACTGTTTTCACCCCATAACATAAGGAGACACGAAATGTTACACTGCATTTCTGAGATCTCTATACAAAAAACGGTCTGATAGATAGATCCAGAATTCTTACAGGGTTCAAGTTCAATGTCTAATTTAACTGATTAATGCTTAATATATGATATAATGACAACTTAGACTGCCATAAATGCAAGGACAGAAAAGTAATGTTTTATGTCACACAATTTTAGACAAATCCGTCAAGACACCAACCATGATAAAGGGTTAAACATAGGTTTTAAATCAACTTGTGAAATGTATTGAATATAGCTATGATTCCCCCTTATATCTTAATGCAATGACATGATCAACATTTGCAGATTATTATCAATGACTTATCAACAGCTGTAACAAGTTGTCCAGCGTAGGAAATCCTCACTGGTACCCTCGTTTATAGAAACACCCATTTATGCTATAGTAAACTGTAAATACTACAGTACATTACAGTAAATACTACAGTCTGCAAAAACAATACTGTGAATACTACAGTAAAGTCAGCATAAACACTACAGTGAATACTATAGTATTCCTACCATAGCATACACTATAGTACTTTTTCATGTGGGTAGCTGTTATAGCCCTACTGTAGGCTATAGTACCATGTGTTGTGACCTGTGAGCAGAGTGACAACCTCTCTGCAGTATCCTGAATTGTCTGTTGGATAACATGTAAACATAAGCCTCCACTCAGGTCAGTTCAGCCTGGCTCTGCTCTGTATGTAAGCAGTGGTCTGAGGTTCATGACATATGAGCCCTGTTCTGTAGGCAGTGGTCACAGGATGATGACATATGAGCCCTGTTCTGTAGGCAGTGGTCACAGGATGATGACATATGAGACCTGTTCTGTAGGCAATGGTCGCAGGATGATGACATCTGAGCCCGGTTCTGTAGGCAATAGTTGCAGGATGATGACATATGACATATGATCAAGCAGTAGCAAGTTGCCTTAGCAACTCTGATTGATGACATGTGCCTGGGCGTAGTGCACACACACACACACACACACACACACACACACACAAACAAACCCAAACACACATTCACACACAGTCACACAGTCACACTCCATCTCATGTGCTATGTTTCAGAATATGTCTGCAGGTCCCAGTTCTAGCTGCTGCTATACTGTTCTGTTGTGATGACAAAACACCAGTGCAGTAATAGCCTAGATGTTATGGCCCTGGTCTGATGACAAATTAGTGAAGTACCATTCTCCTGTAAATTCCCTACAGTATCTCTCTCTCTCTCTCTCTCTCTCTCTCTCTCTCTCTCTCTCTCTCTCTCTCTCTCTCTCTCTCTCTCTCTCTCTCTCTCTCTCTCTCTCTCTCTCTCTCTCTCTCTCTCTCTCTCTCTCTCTCTCTCTCTCTCTCTCTCTCTCTCTCTCATATTTCCCAGCATGGTCTATTGCAGGGGGATTTCAGAAAATAATGTTTTAATATGTTTTTGCATGTACATTGCTTGGTTGATTCATTTTATGCTACACAAAGGGGCAGCTCTAGCAGGGAAGAAATTTGACCAACTGACTTGTTGGAAAGGTGGAATCCTATGACGGTGCCACGTTGAAAGTCACTGAACTCTTCAGTAAGGCCATTCTACTGCCAATGTTTGTCTATGGAGATTGCATGGCTGTGTGCTCAATTTTATACAACTGTCAGCAACGGGGGTGGCTGAAATAGCCAAATCCTTTAATTTGAAGGGGTGTCCACATACTTTTGTATATATAGTGTATATGTAATGTATTGTCATAAATAATTACATTTGAAAGGTTAATAAGGCTGGTGGAACTTTTCATAGTGTGTTCTAGGAAGAATGTTAAGATTATAAAATGGTTCTTGGTAGACCTCTTCATATATTGTTCTAGGTATAACCATATACAGGGGGTTATTTGATGAACCCTACATAGAGGGGTTCTAGGAAGAACCTTTAGATGATAAAATGGTTCTTGGTAGAACCCGTCATAGAGGGTACCTGGCAGAACCCTTCATAGAGGGTTCTAGGTCAAACGATATACAGGGGGTTCTATGAAGAACCCTAAATAGAGGGTTCTAGGTAGAACCCTAGCACCAAAAAGGGTTACCCTATAGGGACAAACGAAATAACCCTATATGGTTCTACTTAGCACCTTTTCTTCTAAGAATGTATTTTCATGGCATATTTGAAAATTGCACCTGGCGCTGTTACAGATTTTTCAATGCCCTTTTATCAAGCTGTTTTTGATACCGTTTCTTAAGAGAGATAACATGATCTGTATCCAGTTCTGAGTATGTTGCCTTTTGTCAGTGCCCCCTCTTCAAACTCTTTTTGATTCTTGAAAGAGATAAAATTATATATGAAGGGGAAGAAATATAAAAACTGTACCCAGACAATTCAGATAGATGTCTGTATACTGTACCCCTTTGTTTAAGTTTAGTGTAGTGTAGTGTAATATAGTATAGTGTTTACTTGTATACTTTTTTTAATTTAACCTTTATTTTGACAGGGAAGACATACTGAGACATAGGTCTATTTTCCAGATGTGCCCTGTATAATACAATATAAAGTACACATTAAACACAAAATATATACACACATTAGAATACAAAAACACAAATAAAACATCACAAATCACCCAGAAAAACAGTTACATTCATCCAGATTAGTGTAATATAGTGTAGTGTAGTGTAATTTAGGCCAGTGTAGTGTAGTGTAATATAGTGTAGTGTAGTGTAATTTAGGCCAGTAGTGTAATATAGTGTGGTGTAGTGTAATATAGTGTAGTGTAGTGTAATTTAGGCCAGTGTAGTGTAGTGTAATATAGTGTAGTGTAATATAGTGTAGTGTAGTGTAATTTAGGCCAGTAGTGTAATATAGTGTAGTGTAGTGTAATATAGTGTAGTGTAGTGTAATATAGTGTAGTGTAGTGTAATTTAGGCCAGTAGTGTAATATAGTGTGGTGTAGTGTAATATAGTGTAGTGTAGTGTAATTTAGGCCAGTGTAGTGTAGTGTAATATAGTGTAGTGTAATATAGTGTAGTGTAGTGTAATTTAGGCCAGTGTAGTGTAGTGTAATATAGTGTAGTGTAATATAGTGTAGTGAAGTGTAATTTAGGCCAGTAGTGTAATATAGTGTAGTGTAGTGTAATATAGTGTAGTGTAGTGTAATATAGTGTAGTGTAGTGTAATTTAGGCCAGTAGTGTAATATAGTGTGGTGTAGTGTAATATAGTGTAGTGTAGTGTAATTTAGGCCAGTGTAGTGTAGTGTAATATAGTGTAGTGTAATATAGTGTAGTGTAGTGTAATTTAGGCCAGTAGTGTAATATAGTGTAGTGTAGTGTAATATAGTGTAGTGTAGTGTAATATAGTGTAGTGTAGTGTAATATAGTGTAGTGTAGTGTAATATAGTGTAGTGTAGTGTAATATAGTGAAGTGTAGTGTAATTTAGGCCAGTAGTGTAATATAGTGTAGTGTAGTGTAATATAGTGTAGTGTAGTGTAATATAGTGTAGTGTAGTGTAATATAGTGTAGTGTAGTGTAATTTAGGCCAGTAGTGTAATATAGTGTAGTGTAGTGTAATATAGTGTAGTGTAGTGTAATTTAGGCCAGTGTAGTGTAATATAGTGTAGTGTAATATAGTGTAGTGTAGTGTAATATAGTGTAGTGTAATATAGTGTAGTGTAGTGTTTTATAAAACTGGTTATTTGGATCCTGGATGCTGATTGGTCAAGCAGCGTTTCAAGCCGTGCTGTATTAGCCGTCACAGGCACACAATGCCTGCTAACATTTCCATCTGAAAATTATCACTGCTCCTCCATAAGAATATCATGTTAATGTTGCTGTCCGAATCATCTCTTGTATTTATCTCAACTCGCACATTATTTCCTCTTGCTTCCAGCCTTTTTCTGAGCCAGGCGAAATTATGCTTCAACGTCATTATCATGGACATATCTAAGTAAATACCAATACAAAAAAAGCTAAAACAAATGAAAATGTAGCTAGTGCACTGTCATTCCAGGTTCAATGTTTGTCGTGACTGAGTTAGCTGAAGTTGGCTCGTTAGCTAGCAAGTGAGAAGAACGTTATCCATTCTGCATGGCAACGATTTTGTTTAGAACGGATGACCAATCCTTTTGAATAGCAACTATGCAAAAATAATATACGGCTGGGTCGCGTCTGTAGCAACATGGCCAAAATAACTAACAACCAGATTTTTGTCCGGACTATATCTTCTGGTGGAATAATTCAATTGTATGAATTCACTTATCAAAATAAGGTTTTAATGAAAATATGTAATTCATTGTTATTTTAATATTTTGGTAACAGTTTTATAAAAGCAATAAGGCACACGAGGCAGTGATGTATCATGAATACAGTCACAGTTAAGTGGGTTGAATAACGCCATTTATTTGTGACTGTACTCATGATACAGCACTGCCTCTTGTGCCTTATTGCTTAAATATAATATAGTGAAGTGTAGTGTAATATAGTGTAGTGTAATATAGTGTAGTGTAATATAGTGAAGTGTAGTGTAATATAGTGTGGTGTAGTGTAATATAGTGTAGGGTAGTGTAATGTAGGCCAGTGTAGTGTAATATAGTGTAGTATAGTCTAATATAGTGTTGTGTAGTGTAGTGTAATATAGTGTAGTGTAATATAGTGTAGTGTAATGTAGTGTAGTGCAATGTAGTATAATGCAGTGTAATATAGTGTAGTATAATATATTGTAGTGTAATATAGTGTAGTGCAATAGAGTGTAGTGTAGTGTAGTGTAGTGTAGTGTAGTGTAGTGTAATGTAATGTAGTGTAGTGTAGTGTAGTGTAATATAGTGTAGTGTAATATAGTGTTGTGTAGTGTAATATAGTGTAGTGTAATTTAGTGTAATAAAGTGTAGTTTAATATAGTGTAGTGTAGTGTAATAAAGTGTAGTTTAATATAGTGTAGTGTAGTGTAATATAGTGTGGTATAGTGTAATATAGTGTAGTGTAATACAGTGTGGTATAGTGTAATATAGTGTAGCGTAATATAGTGTAGTGTAGTGTAGTGTAATGTAATGTAATGTAATGGAGTGTAGTGTAATATAGTGTTGTGTAGTGTAATATAGTGTAGTGTAATGTAGTGTAATAGAGTGAAGTGTAGTGTAATAAAGTGTAGTTTCATATAGTGTAATATAGTGTGGTATAGTGTAATATAGTGTAGTGTAATATAATGTAGTGTAATAAGTGTAGTGTAGTGTAATATAATGTAGTGTAATAAGTGTAGTGTAGTGTAATTTAGTGTAGTGTAATATAATGTAGTGTAATACAGTGTAGTGTAATATAATGTAGTGTAGTGTAATATAGTGTTCAATAGTGTAGTGTAGTGTAATATAGTGTTGTGTAGTGTAATATAGTGTAGTGTAATGTAGTGTAATAGAGTGAAGTGTAGTTTAATAAAGTGTAGTTTCATATAGTGTAATATAGTGTGGTATAGTGTAATATAGTGTAGTGTAATATAATGTAGTGTAATAAGTGTAGTGTAGTGTAATATAATGTAGTGTAATATAATGTAGTGTAGTGTAATTTAGTGTAGTGTAATATAGTGTAGTGTAATATAGTGTTCAATAGTGTAGTATAGTGTAATATAGTGTAGTGTAATATTGTGTAGTGTAATACAGTGTAGTGAGTGTAGTATAGGGTAGTGTAGTGTAGTGTATTAGACAGTATTTATGTATTTACCATTTGTATGTCTCTGCGTGCAGTTTAAAGGAAGTTGCTAACTAGCGTTAGCACAATTGCTAACTAGCATTAGCACAATGACTGGAAGTCTATGGTAACTGCTAGAATGCTAGTACTGTAAATACCAGAGACTTCCAGTCATTGTGATAACACTAGTTAGCATTGGCTCGCAAAACTACCTCTAACTTCCTTCATACTGGATGTAGAGCCAAAACATTTTTATCCATAAGTTCATCTGATTCTGAGGAAGTAGATAAATTGCGTCATTGCCAAAATCCCAAAGTATGCCTTTAAGTCAGAAACTGTATTCACACAAACCCTTACAGATGCAGTCAGAAACTATATTTACAGAAATCCTCATAGATTAAGTCATTAACACATTTATAATGATCACTTCTTCTACCATGTCTTGGCAGCATCTGAAAATTATCACTGCTCCTCCATAAGAATATCATGTTAATGTTGCTGTCCGAATCATCTCTTGTATTTATCTCAACTCGCACATTATTTCCTCTTGCTTCCAGCCTTTTTCTGAGCCAGGCGAAATTATGCTTCAACGTCATTATCATGGACATATCTAAGTAAATACCAATACAAAAAAAGCTAAAACAAATGAAAATGCAGCTAGTGTACTGTCATTCCAGGTTCAATGTTTGTCGTGACTGAGTTAGCTGAAGTTGGCTCGTTAGCTAGCAAGTGAGAAGAACGTTATCCAGCCTGCATGGCAACGATTTTGTTTAGAACGGATGACCAATCCTTTTGAATAGCAACTATGCAAAAATAATATACGGCTGGGTCGCGTCTGTAGCAACATGGCCAAAATAACTAACAACCAGATTTTTGTCCGGACTATATCTTCTGGTGGAATAATTCAATTGTATGAATTCACTTATCAAAATAAGGTTTTAATGAAAATATGTAATTCATTGTTATTTTAATATTTTGGTAACAGTTTTATAAAAGCAATAAGGCACACGAGGCAGTGATGTATCATGAATACAGTCACAGTTAAGTGGGTTGAATAACGCCATTTATTTGTGACTGTACTCATGATATAGCACTGCCTCTTGTGCCTTATTGCTTAAATATAATATAGTGAAGTGTAGTGTAATATAGTGTAGTGTAATATAGTGTAGTGTAATATAGTGTGGTGTAGTGTAATATAGTGTAGTGTAATATAGTGTAGTGTAATATAGTGTGGTGTAGTGTAATATAGTGTAGTGTAATATAGTTTGGTGTAGTGTAATATAGTGTAGTGTAATATAGTGTAGTGTAATATAGTGTGGTGTAGTGTAATATAGTGTAGTGTAATATAGTGTGGTGTAGTGTAATATAGTGTAGGGTAGTGTAATGTAGGCCAGTGTAGTGTAATATAGTGTAGTATAGTCTAATATAGTGTGGTGTAGTGTAGTGTAATATAGTGTAGTGTAATATAGTGTAGTGTAATATAGTGTAGTGTAATGTAGTGTAGTGCAATGTAGTATAATGCAGTGTAATATAGTGTAGTATAATATATTGTAGTGTAATATAGTGTAGTGCAATAGAGTGTAGTGTAGTGTAGTGTAGTGTAGTGTAGTGTAGTGTAATGTAATGTAGTGTAGTGTAGTGTAGTGTAATATAGTGTAGTGTAATATAGTGTTGTGTAGTGTAATATAGTGTAGTGTAATTTAGTGTAATAAAGTGTAGTTTAATATAGTGTAGTGTAGTGTAATAAAGTGTAGTTTAATATAGTGTAGTGTAGTGTAATATAGTGTGGTATAGTGTAATATAGTGTAGTGTAATACAGTGTGGTATAGTGTAATATAGTGTAGCGTAATATAGTGTAGTGTAGTGTAGTGTAATGTAATGTAATGTAATGTAATGTAGTGTAGTGTAATATAGTGTTGTGTAGTGTAATATAGTGTTGTGAAGTGTAATATAGTGTAGTGTAATGTAATAAAGTGTAGTTTCATATAGTGTAATATAGTGTGGTATAGTGTAATATAGTGTAGTGTAATATAATGTAGTGTAATAAGTGTAGTGTAGTGTAATATAATGTAGTGTAACAAGTGTAGTGTAGTGTAATTTAGTGTAGTGTAATATAATGTAGTGTAATACAGTGTAGTGTAATATCATGTAGTGTAGTGTAATATAGTGTTCAATAGTGTAGTGTAGTGTAATATAGTGTTGTGTAGTGTAATATAGTGTAGTGTAATGTAGTGTAATAGAGTGAAGTGTAGTTTAATAAAGTGTAGTTTCATATAGTGTAATATAGTGTGGTATAGTGTAATATAGTGTAGTGTAATATAATGTAGTGTAATAAGTGTAGTGTAGTGTAATATAATGTAGTGTAATATAATGTAGTGTAGTGTAATTTAGTGTAGTGTAATATAGTGTAGTGTAATATAGTGTTCAATAGTGTAGTATAGTGTAATATAGTGTAGTGTAATATTGTGTAGTGTAATACAGTGTAGTGAGTGTAGTATAGGGTAGTGTAGTGTAGTGTATTAGACAGTATTTATGTATTTACCATTTGTATGTCTCTGCGTGCAGTTTAAAGGAAGTTGCTAACTAGCGTTAGCACAATTGCTAACTAGCATTAGCACAATGACTGGAAGTCTATGGTAACTGCTAGAATGCTAGTACTGTAAATACCAGAGACTTCCAGTCATTGTGATAACACTAGTTAGCATTGGCTCGCAAAACTACCTCTAACTTCCTTCATACTGGATGTAGAGCCAAAACATTTTTATCCATAAGTTCATCTGATTCTGGGGAAGTAGATAAATTGCATCATTGCCAAAATCCCAAAGTATGCCTTTAAGTCAGAAACTGTATTCACACAAACCCTTGCAGATGCAGTCAGAAACTATATTTACAGAAATCCTCATAGATTAAGTCATTAACACATTTATAATGATCACTTCTTCTACCATGTCTTGGCAGCTCTCCCTGTTTCTAATGGTGTGTACTCACTAAAAACAAATCAACTCCGTGGTGGTTAAAGATAATGTGAGGATAATGCAGTCTGTGCAGTCAGGGGAGCCATCTACTCTACAATGTGTCCCACATGGCACCCTGTTTCCTACAAAGTGCACTACTTTTGACCAGAGCCCATATATACCATGCCAAATTGTCTTACTGTCTGTCAGTATCCACTTACAATACTTGCCACATATTTTCAGATAACTACACACAGCGTCATACAACTTATCAGGTAGGCACAATTGTTAAATTGGTACATTTTATTCAGGGCAGTACGGTGCTGTACGATGATGCTTGTCATCAGTGTTTAGTGGATTTTTCCTTCTTAATGGCATTATAGCCTGGTATTTAATTAAGTAGTGCTGATTTAGCTTTAGGCTAGCTGTTGTTGCTCTGTTGTTCTGGGTTGCGTCCCAAATAGTACCCTACTCCCTTTGTAGTGCATTACTTTTGACCATAGCCCAATGGGCCTTGGTTAAAATTAGTGCACTACATAGGAAATAGGGTGCAATTTGGAACGTAAACTCTGTAGTTCTGCTGTCAGCTCCTGTGGAGTGCATTGTGTCTTTGAGGTCAGTGTGTAGTCTGATAATGCATTGCATGGGCAGTGGGTGTGCGTTTGTGTGTATGTGTTTGTGTGTGTGTGTGTGTGTGTGTGTGTGTGTGTGTGTGTGTGTGTTTATGTATATGTGTGTGTGTGTGTGTGTGTGTGTGTGTGGGAGCCTGAGGAATTTAGATGTTTGTAGATTGGTAGTGAGAGGCACATCCATCATCAGCAGGGTATATTTTAATCAGGTTTCCTGCTGAGGCCTTAATCAGCGTTTTTACTGCAACACCTGCATCGTGTACAGCTGTTAGCTCTCATCACTCTCATCTCTCACTTCACACACACTTAGCCACCTCCCTCCCTCCACACAACCTACCTACCTACCTACCTACCTACCTACCTACCTACCTACCTACCTACCTACCTACCTACCTACCTACCTACCTACCTACCTACCTACCTACCTACCTACCTACCTACCTACCTACCTACCTACCTACCCACCCACCCACCCACCCACCCACCCACCTTCCCTCCCTCCCTCTCTCCCTGCCTCCCTCCCACCCTCCCTCCACACACCTCCCTCCCTCCACACACTGCCCTACCTACCTACCTACCTACCTACCTACCTACCTACCTACCTACCTACCTACCTACCTACCTACCTACCTACCTACCTACCTACCTACCTACATACCTCCCTCCACACACCTCCCTACCTACCTACATATCTCCCTCCACACACCTCCCTACCTACCTCCTTACCTCCCTCCCTCCACATACCTCCCTACTTACCTACCTACCTACCTCCCTCCACACATCACCCTACCTACCTCCCTACCAGGGACATAACTACTTATGAGGACACCGAGGTCCGGACCTCTGTAATTTTTTCCACAGGGGCCCTGACCTCCAGGGTGCCACAATTGATTTTGTTAGTTACTCTCACTCAGATATCATATTAACATGGCATAAGTCATGGTAAAATGTTTAGAATTGCAGGAAATTTGCTTTAAACTGCAAAAATGTCTCCCTCTGTGAGTATTAAATTACATTTTTCAATCCCAGTAGTGAGTTAATGTGTAGCAGCTAATTGTATAGCTAATAGGCTATGTGTTTGTATTTCGACTGAGGTGATGTTTTGGCTTGGGGGGGGGGGTTTAGTTCTGCAAACAGAATTCTGACATACACACACACACCCAAACATGGGGTACATACAAAATGGCAGTGTCAATTTCCAGTCATACACTTCCAAACATTGCTTGTGTCTGAAATGGCACACCCTTTCCTATACTGTATAGTGCACTACTTTTGGCCGTATGGATGAACTTTTTCTCCCTTACACCTCCCTTTTCCTCCCTCCATCAACCTAGGTTGTGTATAAAAACAACGACGTGCGACTCGAGCTCTCCAGGATGGCCAAACAGGGTGATGCCAAAATGAAGGTTCACGGCATTGTGGCTTTTAAATGCGAGAACGTGGCGACCCTTGATCCCATCACCTTTGAGACCCCCGGGTCCTTCATCACGCTCAACAAGTGGAACGCCAAGAAGACGGGATCCATCTCCTTTGACTTCCGCACCACAGAGCCCAACGGGCTTCTCCTCTTCAGCCACGGCAAGCCCAAACAGGCACCCAAGGTGACTTCACTATTATGTTATTTTATTCATCTCTTTTATTGCCTCCTGATTGTTTTTCAAAATGTTTTACTATAAAGTGTGTTGTGCTTTTAAATGCACTTTAAATAAATAATGATTTGATTTAATTGAAGGATTCCAAGAGTCCCCTGACGCTGAAGGTGGACTTCTTTGCCATCGAGATGCTGGACGGCCACCTGTATCTACTTCTCGACATGGGATCAGGCACCACCAAGACCAGAGCGGTCAACAAGAAGGTCAACGATGGGGAGTGGTACCACGTGGACTTCCAACGGGATGGGCGATCAGGTAATAACGTTTTATTTTGCTAATATTGGTGTGACGGATTTTGGAGGAGGCCATAGTGCCTTGATTTTAGTCTTTAATCCTTGTAAGGTCTTCCTACCCCCTCTTCCACTGTGTGTAGACATAGTAGGAATTCTGTCTGACA
The DNA here is from genome assembly GCF_964263955.1 of Coregonus lavaretus. Classification (NCBI taxonomy): domain Eukaryota; kingdom Metazoa; phylum Chordata; class Actinopteri; order Salmoniformes; family Salmonidae; genus Coregonus; species Coregonus lavaretus. The sequence continues at coordinate 34,082,767 of NC_140012.1, read as the reverse complement.
ACTGAAAGCATTTTGTCTGACAACTGAGCGAGTTTCGTCTGACAATTGAGGGACTTCCATTGTAATAGTGATGAATAAATGCTACATTACCTCAAACAGTCACCATTTTACCATGCCAGTAAGGCAATCCTTCTCCCGGTCTTCTCTCCCACTGTGTCCTACACACACACACACACACACACACACACACACCTAAACACACCTACACACATACACACACACACCCACTCACCTACACACACACACACATACACACACACACACACCTACACACACACATATACACACACACACATACCTACACACATACACACATTCACACACCCACACACCTACAGACACCTACACACACACACACACACACAGCCCCTCCGAGCCCCAGTGAAACAGTTCTCTGGTCCCTGTTGATTTGCTTATCTAAGCAGCAATTTGTTAACGTGTGATCACAGCCAAGGCCCTGGCAATGTCACGGTGTAAATTACATACGCCCCCCAACCATGTTTACTGCCTCATCTCCACAAGTTAACTGTTTCAATACTCCATGAAGCCACACAGAGCAGAGCCACACAGCTACACACACACATGTATCCACGCACGCATGCACAATTGAGTAGGAGGTCAGGGTACACTACAGAACCATCACAGCTGTGGCCTTGTTCATGTTACTGACTACTCCAGCACAGAGAAGAGAGGAGGGGAGGAGGGTAGAAGTGTGTGTGTGTGTGTGTGTAGGGGGGGGGGGGGGGGGGAGTATAGGTGAGGAGGGGAAAGGAGGGGAAAGGAGGAGATATGTAGAAACCTATTCTCAAACATTTCAGGCACATAATCATTATTCTGTGTGAGCCAAAAGCAACAGCAATTATTTAACTCCTCAAAAATGTGACATGGTAGTCCAACACTGTTGGCGACTAAACCCACTGGATGTATCATGTTATCAACATTAGATTTGCTATCCTATTATCCCTCTATTTAGCTGTATCTTTCATCCCCCTCTCCCCTCACTCCATATACATGTATTTTCCTTGTTCTCAGTGACTCTCCTCACTTCTCACTTTTTTCCTCCTTTTTCCTCCTTCTCTGCTCTGCCCGAGTTTCCATGGAAACGGGAAAGAGCAGGTCTCTCTCTGTCTCTCTCTCCCTCATAAACTCTCTCTGTCCATTGCTTCCTCCCCCCCCCCCCTCTCTATCTCTCTCTCTCTCTCTCTCTCTCTCTCTCTCACACACACACACACACATACATACAGTATAAACATACATTGAAAAGTGATGTTTTTCTCAAAATGTAAACTTTTCATAGATCATTTGAAAGTAAAAAGAGAAAAGGCATTTTGGAACTAAATGTATCCTCTCAAACGCTACATGGCATCTAAAAATAGACATTTTTAACTGTGTTGCCATGCTGAGTTGTGTGCAAGATGTGGTCCTAGTGAAGTGTACAATACATACATTAACTACTTTAATGCATTTACATGTGGTTGCACACAGTGCACGGTCTTCACGCATGCAAGTATCTAATGCATATTTAATTGTGTGTGCCCACATGAAAAAATACTACAGTTTACTATAACCATACTACACTACTTACTATAGAAGCGAGAGAGAAAAGGATACAAAGTAGTGGTCGGAGACATGGAGGGGAGTTGCAGTGAGATTAGTAGAAGAACAGCATCTAGTAAAGATGAGGTCAAGCGTATTGCCTGCCTTGTGAGTAGGGGGGGACGGTGAGAGGGTGAGGTCAAAAGAGGAGAGGAGTGGAAAGAAGGAGGCAGAGAGAAATGAGTCAAATGTAGACGAATGAAGGTTGAAATCACTCAGAACTGTGAGGGGTGAGCCATCCTCAGGAAAGGAACTTATCAAGGCGTCAAGCTCATTGATGAACTCTCCAAGGGAACCTGGAGGGCAATAGATGACAAGGATATTAAGCTTAAATGGGCTAGTGACTGTGACAGCATGGAATTCAAATGAGGAGATAGACAGATGGGTTAGGGGAAAAATTGAGAATGTCCACTTGGGAGAGATGAGGATTCCTGTGCCACCACCCTGCTGACCAGATGCTCTCGGGGTATGCGAGAACACATGGTCAGACGAGGAGAGAGCAGTAGGAGTAGCAGTGTTTTCAGTGGTAATCCATGTTTCCGTCAGCGCCAAGAAGTCGAGGGACTGGAGGGTAGCATAGGCTGGGATGAACTCTGCCTTGTTGGCAGCAGAACGGCAGTTCCAGAGGCTGCCTGAGACCTGGAACTCCAGGTGGGTGGTGCGTGCAGGGACCACCAGGTTAGAGAGGCAGCAGCCACGCGGTGTGAGGCATTTGTGTAGCCTGTGCGGAGAGGAGAGAACAGGGATAGGCAGAGGCATAGTTGACAGGCTGCAGCAAATGGCTACAATAATGCAGAGGAGATCGGAATGAACTGAACTAAACATCTGGGAAAGGAGAGAGCGGGGCCTCCCTCACCACAACTCCCAAATATAACTCTCCCAACTTCCATCTCAGAAACTATAATTGTTTCACTGAAAGACCCGAATATAACTCTCCCAACTTCCACTTTAGAAATTATAACTGTTGTAAACTACAGCGGTTCAATGTTTCTAGGAATAGACTCTAACTTACTTTATTCAGCTAGCTAACTTGGTACAGTATTCTTCCATGAAAACCGCCCAGGGCACCGTATCCTATGACGCCATAGCTAACTAGCATGCTAGCATCCAATAACACACGGTTTAGCACCAATACTTGGTTACAACAAACTACCAATAGTGTGTTAACACACTAAACAGATCATTCGTGTCCGTGTCTAGTTCCTTTCATAACGCAGCAATAATTAAACGTTGGCTAGCTAGCACAAAGTCAGTCATGCTAGCTACACAAGTGGACTACACATCTCGAATGTTCAGAAAGGGAAGCTTTATGTTGCAAAATTCTCATTGACTAAAATTATATTGTATTTAGCTGCTACAGTACTGCTAGCTGGTAGTGTTGGCTAGCTAGCAATGGCTGTGGTGTTGACTTTGTTTGAAAAACGGCGTCGCTGCGAACGAATGTAGCTGGCTAAAATGATATTGTATTTAGTTGCTACAGTACTGCTAGCTGGTAGTGTTGGCTAGCTAGCAATAGCTGCTGTGTTGACTTTGTTTGAAAAACGGTGTCGCTGCGAACGAATGTAGCTGACTAAAATTATATTGTAATTAGTTGCTACAGTACTGCTAGCTGGTAGCGTTGGCTAGCTAGCAATGGCTGCGGTGTTGACTTTGTTTGAAAAACGGCGTTGCTGCAAACGAATGTAGCTGGCTAAAATTATATTGTATTTAGTTGCTACAGTACTGCTAGCTGGTAGCGTTGGCTAGCTAGCAATGGCTGCGGTGTTGACTTTGTTTGAAAAACGGCGTCGCTGCGAACGAATGTAGCTGGCTAAAAGGATATTGTATTTAGTTGCTACAGTACTGCTAGCTGGTAGTGTTGGCTAGCTAGCAATGGCTGCGGTGTTGACTTTATTTGAAAAACGGCGTCGCTGCGAACGAATGTAGCTGGCTAGCTAACCTCGATAGTTTCTCTATACTACACCTTTATCTTTGATACAAATACAACTATGTAGCTAGCTAACATTACACTAATCAAATCGTTCCATTGTAATGTAATGTGTCATATTACCTGCGGAGCGAAGTACAGCATGACTACTCACTCAGCATGATACCTGTGATGTGCCAGACACCAGACAGTCCTTAGAACAGAGTCTACCGGTACATGCCGAACACTCTTTTAACACGAAGCCTGATCCCAGACAGTCCTTAGAACAGTCTACCGATACATGCCGAACACTCTTTTAACACGAAGCCTGATCCCAGATCTTTTTTCTGCTGTCTTTCCATCACCTAAGGCCATTGTCACAAGATGGCACACCCAGATCTAGGGCCAAGCTATGAAGCCCTGCCTTCCGGGATTAAACTGTATGTACTCTGAGACTGACGGCTGTTGTCAAAGTGCAGAATTATTCCCCCTCCTGCCCACCAACCCTTCCCGCCCCCAACCCCTCCAACCCCAGAGCCCATTTTTTGGCTATGACCCTACCTTTCAATAATTAATCAAATGAAAGTCATGTTTGAAAATATTAAATAATACATTAATCCACAAGGCACCAGCCAACAAAGCACAGTTGGTCCGAGGAGTGAGTGAGTCACGACGCGTATGGCACCGTGCTGGGATTTTCATCTGGCTGTTCCCATGTTTTATTAATACACACACACAGACACACACACACACACACACACACATACACACACCGCAGAAATGTGTATCTCACCAACAACAGTGCAACAAAAGCAGCCCAGCCAGCCCATAATAATTAGCTCCAGCTTCGTCCGCCTTTCTCAGTCACCATGGTGTTACTTCAGTTAGAGTTAGCTAAGTAATCCGTTGCCAGTGCGTGCTTTACTCAGTAGCCATAGAGGGATGATGACAATGGTGAATTAAGGATGATGTTATCACTGCACTTTTGACCCTGACAGCGGAGTCTAATACTTGAGAGAGAAGAAAAAGCCATTTTTGTTCTCTACTTTAAGTGCTCTTGGGAAAACTATTTATGGGATTGTATTAACAGTGGACTAATGAACAAAATAGTAAAATATAGTTTTTGAGTAAACTATCCCTTTAAAAGAATCCCTAGAGACGATTGATGCACCCCGTGCGTCACATGGTGATGTCATTTTTAATATTGAATAGCTCCCTGTGTCACACCCTGGTTCTGGGACTCATTATGTTGAGCCAGGGTGTGTGCAGTCTATGTGGTTTTGTTCTATGTTGGGTGTCAAAGTGTTGTATTTCTAGGTTTGGTCAATGACTCCCAATCGGAGGTAACGAGTGGCAGCTGTCGGCTCGTTATCTCTGATTGGGAGCCATATTTATTTCTGTATGTTTTCCTGTGGGGTTTGTGGGTTATTGTTCCGTGTTTCAGTATTTGTACTGTGGACTTCACGAGTCGTCTTTTGTTTTGTATTTTACGTGCTTACTCTAATTAAAGTCATGTTCGTTCAACGCGCTGCGCTTTGGTCTCCTTCACTCCTAGACGATCGTGACAGAATAACCCACCTAAGAAAGACCAAGCAGCGCGTCCAGGAGCAACAGGATCCACCTACACAGGATTTATATCCACCCATAAAGGAGTCATGGACATGGGAGGAGATTCTGGATGGTAAGGGACCTTCGGCACAACCGGGAGAATATCGCCGTCCTCGGGAAGAGCTGGAGGCAGCTAAAGCCGAGAGGCGGCGATATGAGGAGGCAGCACGGAGGCAAGACTGGAAGCCTGTGGGTACTACCCAAGAATTTCTTGGGGGGGGGCTAAGAGGGAGTGTGGCGAAGTCAGGTAGGAGACCTGCGCCTACTCCCTGGACTGACCGTGGAGAGCGAGAGTACGGGCAGACACCGTGTTACGCAGTTGAGCGCATGGTGTCTCCTGTACGCAGGCATAGCCCGGTTCGGTACAGTCCAGCTCCACGTATCGGCCGGGCCAGATTGAGTGTTGAGCCGGATGTCATGAGGCCGGTCCCACGCAGCAGGTCACCAGTGCGTCTCCTCGGGCCGGCGTACATGGCACCAGCCTTACGCATGGTGTTCCCGGTTCGCCCACATAGGCCGGTGCGGGTTATTCCACCTCCCCGTACTGGTCGGGCGACGGGGAGCATCAACCCAGGTAAGGTTGGGCAGGCTCAGTGCTCAAGGGAGCCAGTACGCCTGCACGGGCCGGTATTTCCGGCGCCACCTCCTCGCTCCAGCCCAGTACCACCAGTACCTACACCACGCACCAGGTTTCCTGTGCGTCTTCAGAGCCCTGTGTCTCCTCCACGCACTGGCTCGATGGTGCGTGTCTCCAGCCCTTTACCACCAGTGCATACACCACGCACCAAGCCTCCTGTGTGTCCCCAGAGTCCTGTGCGTCCTGTTGTTGCTTCCCGCACTAGCCCTGAGATGCGTGTCCTCAGCCCGGTACCTCCTGTTCCGGCACCACGCACCAGGCCTACGATGCGCCTCAGACGGCCAGAGTCGGCCGTCTGCCCAACGGGGCCTGAACTGTCCGTCTGCCCAACGCCGTCTGAACGGCCCGTCGGCCCAACGGCGCCTGAACTGTCCGTCTGCCCAACGCCGTCTGAACTGCCCGTCTGCCCAACGGCGCCTGAACTGCCCGTCTGCCCAACGCCGTCTGAACTGTCCGTCTGCCCAACGCCGTCTGAACTGCCCGTCTGTACTGAGCCTGCAAAGCCGCCCGTCTGCCATGAGCCTTCAGAGCCGTCCGCCAGACCGGAGCCGCTAGAGCTCTCCGCCAGACAGGATCAGCCAGAGCCTTCCGCCAGACCGGATCAGCCAGAGCCTTCCGCCAGACAGGATCAGCCAGAGCCTTCCGCCAGACAGGATCAGCCAGAGCCTTCCGCCAGACAGGATCAGCCAGAGCCGTCCGCCAGACCGGATCAGCCAGAGCCTTCCGCCAGACAGGATCAGCCAGAGCCTTCGGCCAGACAGGATCAGCCAGAGCCTTCGGTCAGACAGGATCAGCCAGAGCCTTCCGCCAGACCGGATCAGCCAGAGCCTTCCGCCAGACCGGATCAGCCAGAGCCTTCTGCCAGACCGGATCAGCCAGAGCCTTCCGCCAGACAGGATCAGCCAGAGCCTTCGGCCAGACCGGATCAGCCAGATCCGTCGGCCAGCCATGAGCAGCCAGATCCGTCAGCCAGCCATGAGCAGCCAGATCCGTCAGCCAGCCATGAGCAGCCAGATCCGTCAGCCAGCCATGAGCAGCCAGATCCTTCAGCCAGCCATGAGCCGTTCAGCCAGGATCCGCCAGAGCCGTCCAGCCAGGATCCGCCAGAGCCAACCAGCCAGGATCCGCCATTGAGTCAGGTGCTGCCCCTTATCCTGGTGCTGCCCCTTAGTCCGGTGCTGCCCCTTAGTCTGGTGCTGCCCCTTAGTCTGGTGCTGCCCCTTAGTCTGGTGCTGCCCCTTAGTCCGGTGCTGCCCCTTAGTCCGGTGCTGCCCCTTAGTCCGGTGCTGCCTCTTAGTCCGGTGCTGCCCCTTAAACCGGTGGGGGTCATTTGGAGGAACCTACGTAAGCGGGTAGTGACTATGGTGGGGTGGTGGTCTAGGCCGGAGCCAGAACCGCCACCGAGGAGGTATGCCCGCCCAGCCCTCCCCTGTTTGGGGGTTTTGAGGCGCGGTCGCAGTCCGCGCCTTTAGGGGGGGGTACTGTCACACCCTGGTTCTGGGACTCATTATGTTGAGCCAGGGTGTGTGCAGTCTATGTGGTTTTGTTCTATGTTGGGTGTCAAAGTGTTGTATTTCTAGGTTTGGTCAATGACTCCCAATCGGAGGTAACGAGTGGCAGCTGTCGGCTCGTTATCTCTGATTGGGAGCCATATTTATTTCTGTATGTTTTCCTGTGGGGTTTGTGGGTTATTGTTCCGTGTTTCAGTATTTGTACTGTGGACTTCACGAGTCGTCTTTTGTTTTGTATTTTACGTGCTTACTCTAATTAAAGTCATGTTCGTTCAACGCGCTGCGCTTTGGTCTCCTTCACTCCTAGACGATCGTGACACCCTGTGTGTTTATGCTAGAGACTTGCTGTAGTGGTTGCAACTCAATTCCCTCTTTCCGCCGATATAAAGGTTGCACCTATTCCATAACATGGGGCTTGCAAAAGCGGCTTTTTTCTACACATTAGAGGATCCGGACAAGAAAATCGTCACGAAATTGCTTGTAAAACCCGAATCGTGTGAGCTACAAACTCCTAAGATGACACTCTCACTAACACAACAGTGTCGGTTGTTTGACTCTACGACATCTACAAGCTTTATGGCAGTCGTCTGAACTCGCTGACATCCTCATTTCAAAGAGGTCTTCTCACAAAACCGACTGTCCCGACCGAACCATTAGAGCTACAAACTAATGTCACCTGGTTCAGTATGCTTTCCAGCAGATACTGGGAGACAAATTCACCTTTCAGCAGGACAATAACCTCAGGGCAAATCCAATACAGCACATTACTGAGTACCACTCTCCATATTTTCAAGCATAGTGGTGGCTGCATCATGTTATGGGTATGCTTGCAATCGTTAAGGACTGAGGATTTTGAATGGATCCACAGGCAAAATCTTAGAGGAAAACCTGTTTCAGTCTGCTTTCCATCAGACACTGGGAGATTAATTAACCTTTCAGCAGGACATTAACCTAAAACACAAGGCCATTACAAAGATGACATTGAAGGTTCCTGAGTGGCCTAGTTACAGTTTTGACTTAAATTGGCTTGAAAGTCTATGGCAAGACTTGAAAATGGCTGTCTAGCAATGATCAACAACCAACTTGACAGAGATTGAATACTTTTTTAAAGAATAATGTGCAAATATTGTCCAATCCAGGTGTGCAAAGCTCTTAGAGACTTACCCAGAAAGACTCACAGCTGTAATCACTGCCAAAGGGTATTCTAACATGTATTGATTCAGGGAGTTGAATACTTACAGTATATAATCAAGATATAGTAGTATTTTATTTTTCATGAATCTTTTACAAACGTTATAATTTTTCTTCTACTTTGACATTACAGAGTATTTTGTGTAGGTCATTTACAAAAAAGTACAATTAAATCCATTTTAATTCCACCTTGTAACACAACAAAATGTGGAAAAAGTATAGGTGTGTGAATACTTTCTGAAGGCACTGTAGAGCTATCTGTCTGTATCATTTATTATTCCCCACTTTTAAAGAGGCCCATCTGATGGGGGCCGAACACTGAATTGCGTTTTGTCTACTGTGGACTGCGAGTTTGTCTAAATCGATGTAAGTAGGAGATTAGAGGGGAGATGTCAGCATCTTTTAGATGTCTTCTCTGAGTTGTGCTCCCTTTCCTGTTGTTACTTGTGACATTTCTGTAAGTAAGTGTGTAAACAAAGTCAAGCTATGTTTAAGTCACAAGGCATCACGGCACTATACAGTCCCCTTAGGTGACTAGTAATATTGGCACGCCGATGACATGAAGAGCATAACCCTGTTAGATGTACCTATAGCTACTGATTGGGAATTATTTATAGCTAAAAGGGATGGAGGGAGGCAAACGTCTTAGTAAAAGGCAGAGAGATGAGGGGAGGAGGAGGTGGAGCAGGAAGAGGAGGAGGACGAGGAGAGAGGGAAGAGACGGATAAAGAACATAATGGCTGCACAACGAGAAAGAAGAATGAGGGAGGAGATGATGACAGATAAGACAAAAGAAGAAAATAGAGGGCAGAGGAAGAAATATTGTCTCAGAGTAAAAAATAGCAAGGAAAGATGATATATAGCGAATAGAATTTCTTAAAACTATGATCATAATGTTAATGACAACATGCTGCTATGTAGAGAATCCCATTACTGGCTCCATATTGCCTAAGTAACAGACCTATTCCCTTCATAGTGATCTACTTTTGACCAGAACCCTATTGGCCTATGGTGCCATTTGGAACACACAAATGTACTTCCCTCAATCCACACTGTCAGGCTCCCCAGGGGCAGCAGGTAGCCTAGTGGTTAAGAGTGTTGGGCCAGCATCCAAAAGCTCACTGGTTTGAATCCCCAAGCTAACTAGGTGAAAAATCTGTCTGTGCCCTTCAGCAAGGCACTTAAACCCAATCCTCCTATAAATCGCTTTGGATAAATGACTATAACATAAATGTACATTCCACCACACACTCAAGTTTTTTGGTTATTATCCTTGTGGGGACCAAACAATTGATTCCCTTTCAAAATCCTATTTTAAACCCCTAGTGAAATGTCCCCACTTGTCCGAAATGTCCTTGTTATACTATCCTGGTCAGGACTTCTGGTCCCCTCAAGGATAGTGAAACAAAACACACACACACACACACACACACACACACACACACACACAAACACACACACACACACACACACACACACACACACACACACACACACAGGGTTATCCATGTGTATGAACTTATCCTTTCCCAGTTAATGAGTGTGATGTAGTGGTTAGTGGTCTCGTTAGCCCTAACATGAAGGGAGGAGGTCTGGCTGCATGACGGGTGGCCCTGCCAACTGCCTGAGGCTTGGAAGCTCGGTCGCAGGTAGCAGCACACCAGCTGTGGCTAGAGGGAGGGAGAGGGGGTGGTGTGTGTGTGTGTGTGTGTGGTCAAAGGGGAGGTTCTGGGAACAGATGCCCGGGTCGAGACCCTGTGGAAAGAGCTGGAAGGTGTTAGAGAGCGTAGGTTAATCACTGTGCAGACCAGTATCCTTTTGTTTGTGTTGGTGTCTGTGCGTGTATGTGTGGTCAAAGGGGAGGTTCTGGGAACAGATGCCCGGGGTTGGGACCCTGTGGAAGGAGCTGGAAGGTGTTAGAGGGTGTAGGTTAATCACTGTGCAGACCAGCCTCCTTAGCTGTCACCTTGGCAAATGGACGCTAGGTAATGGAGATGGTAGTTAGCTGGGGCTGGGGGTGGAGCTGGCTCTCCTTGGAGACATAAAACCACCATGTGTGGCATATAGAACACACCAGAGATGCTAGCTAGATACTAGAGTGACTGTTTTGGTTATTTTTAAGCAATGGGTGCTAAGGTCTGTGATGGGGGCAGGGGCTGGCTCACCTTGGCTGCAGACCTAGAACCAGCGTATGTAGCAAAGAACATAGCAACTCATGTAAAATGGATGCTAGGTAATAGTGGGGCTGAGGCTGGCTTAACTTGGCAATAGAAATTGGACCAGCCTGTAGCAACTCTGGTAAAATGGACGCTAAGTAATAGCTAGGTAATAGAGCTGGTGCTGTGACTGGAGCTTGCTCACCTTAGTTGTAGCCTAGAGACATACTGTAGCATATTGCAAATCAGGGATAAAATAGATGCTAAGCTTACTAACTAATATAAAAATGGTCATATTTCTCCCAGCAAGTGGGGCTGGCTAACATTGGTGTTAGATGTAAAATACAGATCAGTCCAGTAACTCAGTGGGGAAATGAATGATAGCTCCAAAGCCCTACTGAGAGACTGTTTTGCATTGTCACGGCTTAGATTTCCTTTTGGAAAGGAATAAAAAACACAATCAGCATATGATTTACTGCATGTTCAAGGTGACACCGGTCATTCAGGAAATGTAAGACCCTATTTTGGTGTATTGTTTTATCCAAAACTCCGGCCAGCCCCAGTGAAAATCCATGTGTGGTTTGGGACATGTTTCAGTAGCAAATCAATCTGGCTATTAGGAACAAATCAACACTATGCTGTTATGCACATACACACGCGCACACACGCCTACGTAACGGTCCAGTGGTTTTCCCTAAGGCATTGAGCTCATATAACTTAGCTGGTTGATATCTACCACAGTGTGCATCTGTGAATCAAAAAGTTAATTACTACTATGAGATGACAAATATTCTTACCACTCCATCCCATTTCTCTCTACTCTCTCTTTCTCGCTCAACCCCCCCACCCCCTCCCTCCCTCCCTCCCTTACAGGCCAGTCATGTCCGCCATTGTTTACCACGCTCCACATCCAGAATTAAAGCTGAATGAGAGTGATAAATCAAGGAGAGGGAAACACACTAACTCTCTCCGCCAGGTTTATGTGTTGGAGACAGAGAGAGAGAGAGAGAGAGAGATGGGAATACATGAGAGAGAAAGAGAGGGAGAGAGCGAGAAACAGAGAGAAGGAAAGGGGATAACAAAAAAGGTAGAGAGAGAGAGGTAGAGAGAGAGAGAGGTAGAGAGAGAGAGAGGTAGAGAGAGAGAGAGAGAGGTAGAGAGAGAGAGAGAGGTAGGGAGAGCGAGGTAGAGAGAAAGAGAGAGGTAGAGAGAAAGAGAGAGGTAGAGAGAAAGAGGTAGAGAGAGAGAGAGGTAGAGATAGAAAGGTAGAGAGAAAGAGAGAGGTAGAGAGAGAGGTAGAGAGAAAGAGGTAGAGAGAAAGAGAGAGGTAGAGAGAGAGAGGTAGAGAGAAAGAGAGAGGTAGAGAGAGAGAGAGGTAGAGAGAAAGAGAAAGGTAGAGAGAGAGAGGTAGAGAGAGAGAGAGGTAGAGAGAAAGAGAGAGGTAGAGAGAGAGAGAGGTAGAGAGAAAGAGAGAGGTAGAGAGAGGTAGAGAGAGAGAGAGGTAGAGAGAGAGGTAGAGAGAGAGAGAGAGGTAGAGAGAGAGAGAGGTAGAGAGAAAGAGAGAGGTAGAGAGAAAGAGAGAGGTAGAGAGAGAGAGGTAGAGAGAAAGAGAGAGGTAGAGAGAGAGAGGTAGAGAGAGAGAGGTAGAGAGAGAGAGAGAGGTAGAGAGAGAGAGATAGAGAGAGAGAAGTGAAAGAAACAAGCTTCAGTTCATTAATCACTCTGAAAAGATGGCCAAGATGTTGTTTGTTGTTTGGTTCGGCTCTGAAAATGACAGAGTGTCCGAGGGGGAGCCCATTTTTCTCTCTTTTCTTTACCCCCTCTGTTATTCTTTTATGACCGCTGCTGTATAGATAAAGGAGATTTACAATGGGGGGAAATACAAGGAGAATAGAATGGAGAGTTACTTCTATGGTATCACAGATAACTAATTAGCCTTGACTTGCAGTCATCTATATGATTTATGTGTTGTATGAACGCCAGACCTGGGTTCAAATACTATTATTTTATTTTTTATCTGTGCTCGATTAAGTTTGCTTGGCTTAATGGAATTAATAGTAGAGTCGAAAAAGTGCAAAACCGGCTAGAGCGAATGTTGAAAGTATTTGAAATATTTCTAATAGAATTTGAAGCCAGGCATGTTTAACGTTCATTCCAGAAGAAGAATATCCCAACCCTGTAGTGATAAATTAAACGTATTTCTCCATCTGTATTGAACCATTTATTGATTCATCCGGTTTATATTGGTGTTTGTGCAGCTGTAGTAGGAGTTTCATTCCGTTCCGTTGACATTTGAATAACATACAGTATATTAACAGTTGTTTATTGATTGATGTGTGTGTTACATTCATGATCCATCTTGTCTATAATAACGAATTAAATTAATTTAAATTGAATCGAATCCATCCCCAACCAAGTGTTAAACTTTAAGACTTCATCCTCCCACAATTCTTACACCAACCCTCTCCCCGTCTCCACCCAGGTACCATCTCCATCAACACACAACGGCAGGCCTACACGGCCCCAGGAGAGAGTGAGATCCTGGACCTGGATGATAATCTGTACCTGGGAGGACTACCAGAGAATAAACTAGGCCTGGTTTTCCCCACAGAAGTACGTTACGATAGGATTGGATTTCAGTATTGTAAAGTGGCAGATATACCCGTTTAGGTTGTGCTTCTGAAAGAAGGGGACGAAGAGCAAACAATTCATGTTTGTTACATTAGCACACAAAAGTCTGTGAGCGTAAATTTCTGTTAGTCCTTTTATTAACCAATGTTTAATCCACTTCCTCAGGTGTGGACGGCTCTCTTGAACTATGGCTATGTGGGCTGCATCCGGGACCTGTTCATTGATGGCCAGAGTAAAGATGTCCGCCGCATGGCCGAGGTTCAGAAGGCTGCCGGAGTCAAACCATCCTGCTCTAAAGAGCCGCCCAAGCAGTGCCTGTCAAACCCCTGTCAAAATAATGGTGTCTGCCGGGAGGGATGGAACCGTTACGTCTGTGACTGCTCAGGGACGGGGTACCTGGGACGCTCCTGTGAGAGGGGTAAGACATCTGTTTTTAGACTGTTTTGGTCTGTATTTTATATTTTTCTGGTTTTGATTAATGATTATTTGTAAATAGTTTTATTACTCCTGTGAGAGAGGTTAGACACATCCCTTGTTTAAATTGATTTGTTGATTGGTTAATTGTTTGAGGTTGAGATTGAGATCAAGATTGTTCACACAGTTCTGATGTTAATGCTTGTGTAAAGATAAAGTCTTGTTTATTGAAAGGTCTCTATAGTATAGCGCTGACTAGTTTGTTGAAAGGTCTCTAGTGTAGCACTGACTAGTTTGTTGAAAGGTCTCTGTAGTGTAGCGCTGACTAGTTTGTTGAAAGGTCTCTAGTGTAGCACTGACTGGTTTGTTGAAAGGTCTCTAGTGTAGCACTGACTGGTTTGTTGAAAGGTCTCTAGTGTAGCACTGACTGGTTTGTTGAAAGGTCTCTAGTGTAGCACTGACTGGTTTGTTGAAAGGTCTCTGTAGTGTAGCACTGACTAGTTTGTTGAAAGGTCTCTAGTGTAGCAGTGACTGGTTTGTTGAAAGGTCTCTAGTGTAGCACCGACTGGTTTGTTGAAAGGTCTCTAGTGTAGCACTGACTAGTTTGTTGAAAGATCTCTGTAGTGTAGCGCTGACTAGTTTGTTGAAAGGTCTCTAGTGTAGCACTGACTGGTTTGTTGAAAGGTCTCTAGTGTAGCACTGACTGGTTTGTTGAAAGGTCTCTAGTGTAGCACCGACTGGTTTGTTGAAAGGTCTCTAGTGTAGCACTGACTAGTTTGTTGAAAGATCTCTGTAGTGTAGCGCTGACTAGTTTGTTGAAAGGTCTCTAGTGTAGCACTGACTGGTTTGTTGAAAGGTCTCTAGTGTAGCACTGACTGGTTTGTTGAAATGTCTCTAGTGTAGCACTGACTGGTTTGTTGAAAGGTCTCTGTAGTGTAGCACTGACTAGTTTGTTGAAAGGTCTCTAGTGTAGCAGTGACTGGTTTGTTGAAAGGTCTCTAGTGTAGCACTGACTGGTTTGTTGAAAGGTCTCTAGTGTAGCACTGACTGGTTTGTTGAAAGGTCTCTAGTGTAGCACCGACTGGTTTGTTGAAAGGTCTCTAGTGTAGCACTGACTAGTTTGTTGAAAGATCTTTAGTGTAGCACTGACTGGTTTGTTGGCCGTGTTTATTTCTATATTCTGTTGGACTCCAAGTTGTTTGGGTGCGTGAACAGTTCTCTCAGGACGTCAGCTTACATTCAGGTTATGAACATAGATCCCTTCTCTTCTCACTATCCTTACTTTACCCCACTGTGCACTGTCATTTGGAGGAAAAAATAAGCAGGTGTGGGATTTAGTGGTGGTGGAGAAAGGAGGATTGGGGAGGAGGGCATCAGAATGAAATGTGAATATAATTGACATCAAAGGCTGCATTAAAAGAGAAGGGCTTTAAGCCGTTCATTACAGACGCTGCAGTATTAGGATGCTTTGTCAGAGGAGAGAGAGGAGAGACCACCTCCCTGCTTCTGTGTGTGTGTGTAGTGGACACTCTGGGCTGCATGGTACTGAAGGAGCCTGTCAGTTGAACTATTTAATAGCAGGGCAGAAGTTACCAACTCCAAGAAAGCAAACAACAGCATATGAATACTAAATATGTATGTTGAGGATGATGATGGATAGTGAGAGGAAGAGAGAAAGGAAGATTGTGAAAAGGCTGGCTGATGCCCTTCACATGAAAAGGTTTTCACTAACAGTCAGGAACAGTTTCTTCAAAAATGTGAGATTTAGTTTCAATAAATAGATAAATACAGAACAATGGCAGCATTAAAATAGTACAAACAAAGATTCAAAGATTAAGACCAAGAATAAAACAAACATATTCACTGCTCTGTCCTTGCTTACCTCTATCTGCCACTGACACGCTCCCACATGTAGCTCATTAGGTCAATTAGTGGGAGGAGCCTGCAATGAGCAATTAGCCAATCTGTGCTGATATACAAAAGTTGGTCACAAACATTCAATGAAAGGCAATTAACTGGTTAAAATGAAATGGTGGTAGAAAACAGTCCCTATACATAAATAAACACTCAAAAATACATATTTAACACAACCTGGGGGAAATGATCAGGTTTAAGAGAGGATATGTTCACATCATCACAGAAAGAAAGAAAGAAAGAAAGAAAGAAAGAAAGAAAGAAAGAAAGAAAGAAAGAAAGAAAGAAAGAAAGAAAGAAAGAAAGAAAGAAAGAAAGAAAGAAAGAAAGAAAGGTGGAGGGAAGAGAAAAAGATGGAGAGAGAGAGACAGAGAGAGAGAGAGAGAGAGAGACAGAGAGAGAGAGAGACAGAGAGAGAGAGAGAGAGAGAGAGAGAGAGAGAGAGAGAGAGAGAGAGAGAGAGAGAGAGAGAGAGAGAGAGAGAGAGACAGAGAGAGAGAGTCGAGAGAGAGAGAGAGAGGCAGACCTGGCTCTCAAGAGAAGACAGGCTATGTGCACACTGCCCACAAAATGAGGTGGAAACTGAGCTGCACTTCCTAACCTCCTGCCAAATGTATGACCATATTAGAGACACATATTTCCCTCAGATTACAGCGATCCACAAAGAATTCGAAAACAAACCCAATTTTTATAAACTCCCTTATCAACTATTTGCACATTGTTACAACACTGTATATATACATAATATGACATTTGAAATGTCTTTATTCTTTTGAAACTTCTGAGTGTAATGTTTACTGTTAATATTTGTTGTTTATTTCACTTTTGTTTACTATCTACTTCACTTGCTTTGGCAATGTTAACACACGTTTCCCATGCCAATAAAGCCCTTAAATTGAATTGAATTGAAATTGAGAGAAAGAGAGAGAGCGAGCGAGAGAGAGAGAGAGAGAGAGAGAGACAGAGAGAGAGAGAGAGACAGAGAGAGACGAGAGAGAGAGCGAGCGAGAGAATGAGGGACAGAGCTACAGTGACGGCACAGGAGGTTGGTAGCACCTTAATTGGGGAGGACGGGCTCATATAATTGGCTGGAACAGAATCAGTGGAATGGTATCGGACTCACCAAACACATGGTTTCCATGTGGTTGATACTATTCCATTTACTCCATTTCAGCCATTATTATGAGCCGTCCTCCCCCCAGCAGCCTCCTATATATAGGCCTCCTATGCACTGTAAAATGGCTGTCTTCACCTGCTAACCATTTGGCTCATTAAACCACTCACTCATGACCGGACTCCGAGTGGAATATCATCTCTCTTCCTCCTTGTCTTCCTCCCTCCTTCCTACCTGAGGTACAGAGAGGAGGGGAACTATTAGTAGTTAGAAGGAGAGAGAGAAGAGGAGAGTTTGAGAGTCTCCAAGGATGCCCCTTTGCTGTGAATAAGACATACATGTAATTAGTGTGTAGATTAGTAGTGCACTGTGTTCTGTGTCATATAAATTAAGATAACCATATTTCATATTTGCAATTAATTTCCAATCCCTTGGCAATTCAACCAAGTGAGACAGTGATCAAGACAAAATGATAACGTTGCTTTTTCATTGGAACACAATATGTATTTAGTCTACAAAATACTGTATGTATTTGTGAAGTGTGTGCGTTTGTATGCATGCATGACTGAACGCGTGTGTATGTTTCATTCTGTCACCATGTAATTAGATAGTTGTGTGTCTTGTCCCACTCGGCTGCGTCTTGTTTTTACTGGGAGGCGTTGCCGTAATGCCAAACTGGCCTGGATGCCTTGTCAACAAATGCTGCTGTTTATGACACACACGAATGCACACACACACACACATACACACACACACACACACACACACACACACACACACAAACACACACACGAACACACACACACACACAGTTTCTGTTTATTATAATTGTGTTGCCTTGCTTTCTGCCTCCCGACTTCTCCTGAGAAACACAGCTGATATCATATTTTCCCTCCATCTTCTGTCCAGTTGTCTACTAGGATCAACATGAAAAAATATCCAATCTCTTTCGCTACTTAAAGCTAAAGTCTGGGATTCAGAAAGCTGTTCAATTGTCATTTTCTCTGTGGGAGCCAGTTTGTAGGAGTCAGTCACATTTTTTCTGTTGTATTTGTAGATGTAAGAAGAAGTGAGATATTTGTTGATTTTGTAGAAGTAAGTTGCTGTGTTGTGAGCTACTGTACTGTACAGGTCACATTTGTATGTTGTATTTGTAGATGAGTTGGTAGTATGGATTCAGGTTGCTGTGATGTAACCTACTGGTGCCTACTGTACTGTACGCTAAAGCGTTCAAGCGTAAGCAGCAGAGTTCAGCATGGTCGGTCGATCACTGTGACTTTCCTGGTTTTGGCCAGTCAGCACTCTGACTGCTCTGAGGCTGTTTGAGTGTGTGTGTGTGTGTGTGTGTGTGTGTGTGTGTGTGTGTGTGTGTGTGTGTGTGTGTGTGTGTGTGTGTGTGCACGTGCACGCGTCTGTGTCTGTGTTTCCTTTTTCGGCCCAGCGTTGACCTCCTGACCCCTCTGATTGGCTGTAGGCTGATTAGCTACCAGCTGTAACTATCAACATCCTCCTCAGTTCACTGGAGCCAATTTGACCATCTGTTTACAGAGACACTTTAAATTAGTAGTGTCCTTATACTGGCATGCTAGTAGATACCCATAGACTTCCAGTCGTTGCGCTAATGCTAGTTAGCATTGGCTCACAAAACTATCTCTAACTTCCTTCATACTGGACACAGAGACATAAAAGTGGTATCCATGAGTTCATCTGACTCGTTGCCAAAATCCCAAAGTATGCCTTTAAGACAGTATCTTGGATTCCAGGAATCAGGGAATCGTATAAATGCTACTGAAATCATGGTGGAACTGATGAAAATGTGTATTTTATGAAGCAAGTGTCACTTAGTTTAGTTCGTGATTTTACTCTGTCCATTTTGGTGGCTAGTTGCCTTCACCTCAAACACATGCAGGTGTTTAATCTGAAACATAGCAAAATGTTTGTTATGTAACGACAAATAACAGATGTTCAACACACTTTTCACCCAATTCTGCAATTGCTCATCCCTACTACATAAATAGCTGAACAGTTTAGGATTATTTAACAAGAAAACCCACCAAATGGGCAATTAACGCAGATGGAAACGTAAAAATAGCAGTGAATTTTTATATATTCTAAATGTATTCTATAGGGCCCTACACAGCCTGTTACTATTTCAGCATAGTTCACCACTATTACGACATAAGATCCGTACACATTTTTTTACTAAATAGTCACCAAATAGCACAGGTGTATACATCCATGTTGGAACAGGAATAGCTGTAACACGGTATGCACACACTGCTCTCTGTGGGCTTCAGAGGCAGAGGAGATTCACTCTCTTAAGTTTCAGTGAATAGGGTAGTGGGAATGGCAGTAGGAGTATTAGGAAATATTAAAAATATTAAGAAATACATCATTCAGCAGCTTTTTTGGCGACTGTGGTGGTTATAGGAGAATTAAAAGAGAGAGAAGGAGAGAACAGTGAGAGTGAGGGGGAGGAGACAGCAGAGAGGAGAGAGCTGTGAACGTACCCAGTCTGATGCTTTCCTCTCCTCCTTGCCTCTCGCTCTACGGCTCTAATGTTTCCCATCCCTGCTAATGAGCTGACAGAGAATGAGGGCATACAGTAGGACGTGAGGGAGGGAGAGCGAGAGAGCGAAAGAGAGGTAGAGAGAGGTTAGTCAATGGTGGTACGGGGAGGGAGGGAGGAATGGAGCGAGGCAGGGAGAGAGAGGGAGATGAGGGAGAGAGAGAATATGAAGATAAAGAGGAGAGCTCACTTGGATTCATATGGACTCATATGGATTCATATGGACTCATATGGACTCATATGGATTCATATGGACTCAAATGGACTCTTTTGTATTGATTTAATGGAAAACTATATCATCTGAAGAGTACTGTACACTGTAAAGGGGTTACCGTGAATTTAACATTAGCTTACAGGCAGCTCGGTGTCAAGTACAATTCTGTATTTCATATTACAGTACAGATACTGTAATATAAATACGGTATCAAAGCAAGTACTGTTTAATGACACACATTAAAATATCGTAAATTTGACTATATTATTCTGTAAAAAAAAGTAAATCTAAATGAATGAATGAATGAAATTCCTTGAGGGGAGGGGTTTGTCTTTCACAGTATTTTACAGTAATTACAAGTGATTGGTGCAAGCAGGTTTGCTGCTAGGTAAAATGTTTACACATTACAGCAAATTAATAAATATTTGGTGTTAGATATCACTTGCATTCTAGAGGCCTTAACAAAGGCTTCCAAACTGGCAGCTACTACAGGGCAAAAGCAAAAGCAACTAGCAGTTAAATTGGTACAGCATTCTGACTGACTCACGGGTGCAACAAATATAGCCTTTTACAAGACATGCCTCAAAATATGGTAATGTCTCAAAAATAACAATACTTTGCACCCACTAGTGGTCAAAATGATTTTGCCGCGCTAAAGATATGGCACTGTACTGTATTCTGTAGGGTGGAATTACATGCCATTCAAAATACAGCAATGGTCCCACAATGCACCATCATTTACAGTATGCTGCAGTTAAATGTTTAAGAGTTTTTTACTGTTGATAATACCTAAAGTGACCGTATAAATTACAGTTTTCTGTTACATTGTATGTTGAAGCCTGATTACACTTCAGTCTGGTCACAGATAGAACAAGGAGCCAGATGTTTCACTGGATGTATAAATCTGAAGCATCCGGTTGGAATTTCCACTCACCACGAAATATGGTGAGGAGAGGAAGCTCAGTGGCTGGCAGGGGGAGAAGAAGGAGCGAGATGGAACTGGACCGACATTCTGCTGATTTTCTCATAGAAGAAAAGCCCGATCTCAATACAGTTTTCTGTTCCCAAAACTAAATATGTTACGACCAGAGTGCACAAATTTTTGTAGACCCTTTGCCAAAGTCCCTAAATATTGCATTGTTTAGAAGGAGTGTAAGGGCGAATTTAGTTATTGCACAAGCGCACTTCACAGAGAAGTTGTTCCATAATAGGATCTTGCTAGCTCGTTGCTTGGCTCTGTCCACCTCCTTGCTTGTTCTGCCCACTATGCTTATTTTGCTCCCATTGAAAATGACACAGATGATCTATCTTGGGTTAGTTATAAATATCTTTGGTCTGGTGTTTCACCTCAGCTTTTTCTCACTTCAAATGACCCTTTCTTCTCTTTCTCTTGCCCTCTCTTCACACCCTCTATCTTTTTTCCTCTCTCCCTCCCGCTCTCCCCCTCTCCATCTCTGGCATTACGCGATGTATGTGATTGGCGTCGGTGGTTAGAGCTGTCTAGCTAAAGAGTAGGAGCTGTGGTGCGGACTGACAGAACGGAGGATCCACCCTGGCACACTGCCAGCTGTTTTGATGTCTCCGGATTGTAGACTGGAGCCTGTGTTTGTGTGTGTGTGTGACACAGGAGGCTGCTGAGGGGAGGACAGCTCATAATAATGGCTGGAATGGCATCAAACAAATGGAATTTTGAAAGGATCTGTCGTACACCCGACCGTTGCTGAGGTGCAGGAGATAAGGACTAACACTGAAATGAAAAGGAATCTCTGCACCTTCAGGATCAATGCACAATGTTGTATTTAATTAGGCTGATCTTTCAGTCGCCAGACCTTCATCAGAGCATACAAAAACACACAATGACAGAAGCAATCATACATGATGAGCAACACCTGTGTACAACACAAACGCCAGGAGACACATCAGTAATCAATTATCTCCGAAAAGTGTGACTTGATCAAGGCAGTAAAAAAAACTGTAATTTCAGTATATTTTTTACGTAATTCTTTACATAAATGTACATACAAATATATATAAAAATATATATGCTGAATATATATAAGAGTGACTGAACAGGCTGATTGGCACCTGTGTTTTTCTGTTGCTCATTTGAAAAACAAGATTTCAGTCTTGGAGGTTTGTTTCCTGACCGATTGTGTGTTTGGTTAATGATGTTTGTCCCCCACAGTAGAAGCTTATTTCATTTCCTCAAAATCCCCAGAAGGAATCGAAAATAACTCAAGAAATATTTTTTTGCAGAGGATGTTTACGTTTTTTTTTACATCCGAGGTGTTTGGTGCAGTATTTCTCAAGTTAAAAAATGCAGGACATGTTGTCTTATGTAAACAAAGTTGGAGCTGCTGGGCAGGTCTGTCTCACAGGCAGGTCTGTCTCATGCTATTGTATAGAGAGCAATCACCGCAGCTGTTCACCCCATGTTAGTGGGCAAATGGACATCGTCAAATCAAAACCCAACCTTCATTAACCCGTTGTGATGCACGGATGTTCCAAAATCCGTTTTAGACGAGACTGACTTTATGACCAAAATTACCCTATATATTTACACTTTGTAGTACATCTTGACACTAGAATAACTGTTTCTGACTCATATCGATGCTACATAGGCCGTTTTCAAAGGGATTCGTTGCTTTTTAAAAGCAGTGACTCTTAAAAAATTTTTTGGGGATGAGTACGATACCATTCCATTAATTCCATTCCAGCCATTACTATGAGCCCATCCTCCCCAATTAAGGTGCCACCAACCTCATATGATGTGAGTTTGTGCGTACGTATATGTGTGTGTGTGTGTGTGTGTGTGTGTGTGTGCAGCTTGCAGGCAGAGAGAGCTGTCAGAAGAATTAGCCTATCCTTCACTTCTCCATGCATGGTGTACCATACCACCCGGTGGCTAAATACAGCTACTGCATATGGTGTGGGAGGAGGAGTGACGCAAACACACACACACACACACACACACACACACATACAAAGGGAAAAGAGGCAGAGGAAAAGGAGGGAGGACAAGAGGAAGGAAAACGAGCAACGAGCGATGCCGCAACGAAACCTATTTTGAATAGCAGAAGACACACACACACACACACACACACACACACACACTCTGCATTCACCACCCAGTCTGTCATTTCCCATGAGATGTGCTTGTACTGCACTGCACCTTGCCTACCATCTGGGTAGACATACACACACACACAGATGCACACAGACACAGTCTGCCCCTTCCCTACCATCTGGGCACCCACCTCTACCCTCCGCTCTCTCTCTGCTACAACAATATTTAGGCTAATTACCAACTGGAACTGGACTGAAGAGAGAGCGTTGAGGGGGGCGACATTTAGGATGAGTTCAGGAGGACATTTAGGATGAGTTCAGGAGGACATTTAGGATGAGTTCAGGAGGACATTTAGGATGAGTTCAGGAGGACATTTAGGATGAGTTCAGGAGGACATTTAGGATGAGTTCAGGAGGACATTTAGGATGAGTTCAGGAGGACATTTAGGATGAGTTCAGGAGGACATTTAGGATGTGTTCAGGACGACATTTAGGATGTGTTCAGGAGGACATTTAGGATGCATTCAGGAGGACATTTAGGATGCATTCAGGAGGACATTTAGGATGCATTCAGGAGGACATTTAGGATGCGTCCAGGCCGGGGAAGAAAAAATTACTGTCTGCTTAACTAAAATGTGTGTGTGTGTGTGTCTGTATCTGTGTCTGTGTCTGTGTGTGTGTGTGTGTGTCTGTGTGTGTGTGTGGTTGATTGGACAGTGTAGTGTAGTCTCCTCTACAGTGAGTGGACATGACAGTGCCATATCCTGCCAGTGGTCTTCTACAGGCAGCAGGGCTCAGATAAAGCTGCTTTACAGACTCAGCTCCAGGCAGGGGGAGGGCCACATTAGATTTTGGCCCAGGATAATAGCCGTCTCTCTGGCCTTGGAACTGGCAATATTCTCCATGTCTCTCCATGTTTACATCAGTCTGTTGATAATGATAGGATTTAAAAAATCCAACGCACCAGTATCTCTCTATCTCTTGCCCCTGTCTCTCTCTCTCTCTCTCTCTCTCTCTCTCTCTCTCTCTCTCTCCTTCTCTCACTCTCTCTCTCCTTCTCTCTCTCTCTCTCTCTCTCTCTCTCTCTCTCTCTCTCTCTCTCTCTCTCTCTCTCTCTCTCTCTCTCTCTCTCTCTCTCTTTCGCTCTCTCTCTCTCTCGCTCTCCTTCTCGCTCTCTCTCTCTCTCTCTCACTCTCTCACTCTCTCTCTCTCTCTCTCTCTCTCTCTCTCTCTCTCTCTCTCTCTCTCTCTCTCTCTCTCTCGCTCTCTCTCTCCTCCTCTCTCTCCTCTCTCTGTCAATCTTTCCACCAAGTTGGCAAGTTGTTTCTATCTTTTTTAAATTCACCAGCCAGTCTGTCTACTTCCTCCTTCCTCAGTAGTGTACACTAAGATATTCAGACTGAGTGGTCTGGAGAAGCACTGGAGAATGGAGACATAAGATATTCAGAGACAGGGGTCTGGAGAAACACTGGAAACTGGAGACCAGTGGTGTGTATTCATGGATGCCAAGGGAAGTCAGGCTTCCTAAAACTATTGACCAAGATAATATTAATATTTTCTCTCTCTGTGTTTCATAATTTTCCTTCAATTTGCAAGAGGTTGAATGTAGAAGGAGAAAGCATCCGAGCGAGCGAAACAGAACCCCTCTATCTCTCTACGTGTATGCCATCTATCTGATGCTGTCTGGTCCAAACGAGTATGACATTGTTGCTGCCTGTAGCATTGAAGGCAAGGGAAGCCAGCAGGGATCTGGCCTCCCTTGACTAAAAAAGTATAAAACGTGCCAATCATCGTTGAGCTAAACTGAGCGAACTCAACTGTGAATGGTCCTGGCGCACCAAAAAAAAAGTGTAAAGGGAAGCCAGTTTGGATTTGGCTTCACTCCTATCAAATCCCATTGAGAGCAATACGTCATTGACAGAAAAACTGGAATTGTTGCATCTCGTTGTGTTGTTGTCCTCCGGTGATTTTGTATGTTTGCCCACTGACAAAGAAATGATCAGTCTATAATTTTAATGGTAGGTTTATTTGAACAGTGGGAGACAGAATAACAACAACAAAAATCCAGAAAAACGCATGTCAAAAATATTATAAATTGATTTGCATTTTAATTAGGGAAATATGTATTTGACCCCCTCTCAATCAGAAAGATGTCTGGCTCCCAGGAGTCTTTTATGCAGGTAACGAGCTAAGATTAGGAGCACACTCTTAAAGGGAGTGCTCCTAATCTCAGTTTGTTACCTGTATACAAGACACCTGTCCACAGAAGCAATCAATCAATCAGATTCCAAACTCTCCACCATGGCCAAGACCAAAGAGCTCTCCAAGGATGTCACGGACAAGATTGTAGACCTACACAAGGCTGGAATGGGCTACAAGACCATCGCCAAGCAGCTTGGTGAGAAGGTGACAACAGTTGGTGCGATTATTCGCAAATGGAAGAAACACAAAAGAACTGTCAATCTCCTTCGGCCTGGGGCTCCATGCAAGATCTCACCTTGTGGAGTTGCAATGATCATGAGAACGGTGAGGAATCAGCCCAGAACTACACGGGAGGATCTTGTCAATGATCTCAAGGCAGCTGGGACCATAGTCACCAAGAAAACAATTGATAACACATTACGCCGTGAAGGACTGAAATCCTGCAGCGCCCGCAAGGTCCCCCTGCTCAAGAAAGCACATATACAGGCCCGTCTGAAGTTTGCCAATGAACATCTGAATGATTCAGAGGAGAACTGGGTGAATGTGTTGTGGTCAGATGAGACCAAAATGGAGCTCTTTGGCATCAACTCAACTTGCCGTGTTTGGAGGAGGAGGAATGCTGCCTATGACCCCAAGAACACCATCCCCACCGTCAAACATGGAGGTGGAAACATTATGTTTTGGGGATGTTTTTCTGCTAAGGGGACAGGACAACTTCACCGCATCAAAGGGACGATGGACGGGGCCATGTACCGTCAAATCTTGGGTGAGAACCTTCCCTCAGCCAGGGCATTGAAAATGGGTCGTGGATGGGTATTCCAGCATGACAATGACCCAAAACACACGGCCAAGGCAACAAAGGAGAGGCTCAAGAAGAAGCACATTAAGGTCCTGGAGTGGCCTAGCCAGTCTCCAGACCTTAATCCCATAGAAAATCTGTGGAAGGAGCTGAAGGTTCGAGTTGCCAAACGTCAGGCTCGAAACCTTAATGACTTGGAGAAGATCTGCAAAGAGGAGTGGGACAAAATCCCTCCTGAGATGTGTGCAAACCTGGTGGCCAACTACAAGAAACGTCTGACCTCTGTGATTGCCAACAAGGGTTTTGCCACCAAGTACTAAGTCATGTTTTGCAGAGGGGTCAAATACTTATTTCAAATGCAAATCAATTTATAATATTTTTGACATGTGTTTTTCTGGATTTTTGGTTGTTATTCTGTCTCTCACTGTTCAAATAAACCTACCATTAAAATTATAGACTGATCATGTCTTTGTCAGTGGGCAAATGTACAACATCAGCAGGGGATCAAATACATTTTTTCTCTCACTGTAGTTTGTATTTTGCTTCCCCAGTGATTTGACCCATTCACCACTACTGTTGGAGACATAAGATATTCAGAGACAGAAGTCTGGAGAAACACTGGAGACATAAGATATTCAGAGACAGGGGTCTGGAGAAATACTGGAGACTGGAGACATAAGATATTCAGAGACAGGAGTCTGGAGAAACACTGGAGACTGGAGACATAAGATATTCCGAGACAGGAGTCTGGAGAAACACTGGAGACTGGAGACATAAGATATTCAGAGACAGGAGTCTGCAGAAGCACTGGAGACTGGAGACATAAGATATTCAGAGACAGGAGTCTGGAGAAACACTGGAGACTGGAGACATAAGATATTCAGAGACAGGAGTCTGGAGAAACACTGGAGAATGGAGACATAAGCAGGCTGAATAATGAATGATGCCTGTGATCCAATTCTTGCTGTTTGTTATAAATGTTGAACATACATTTCTCCAAAGCCCCTTGGCGACTGTAATTCGGCGATAGTTGAATTGGATTGGGTGGATCGGGTCTGGTGTTACCGTAGGGGTGGCTGTTACATGCGGGTGACAGCTTGGCTAACCCTCTTGCAAACCTCCACTCAAGGGAGGAAGGGAGAGAGACGGTGGGGGTGGGAGCAGAGAACATGAAAGAGAGAGAAAGGGAAGAGCGAGAAGAGAGGGAGGAGAGGGACCTCAACCATGTCCCCCTTGTTAAGATTACTGCCTATTTTGTTTCTCTGAAGCAGTCTGTCCCTTAGCTAGGTGTTGCTGCCTCGTTCTTGTTCTTTTGTGAAAATCAAGAGAGCGTGAGGTGTCACATACACACTCTTACAAAACAGTGAGAATAAATGCTCACCATATTGTCCTCCACACCTCTTCCCCTCCTCCCCTTAACAGCTTCTGCTTGTCTTAACGCAGGCAGTGAGTTGGTCGCTACTTGCTCTGTTCCAGCTTCAATCCCCCTGCTTTATTTTGATATTAAACATGGTTGTGTGCTATTAAAGATTAAGTGAGTGCTGCACCACCATTGGATGTTTGACAGGTGCCCACTTTGCATTTGATAATGATGCTCTCACGTCAGATTTCATATTTCCACATCGTTCTCAACATTACTTATTTACGCCTGACAGCCTGTTATACGCATCTCAACAGAGATGACACCGTCCTGGGCGTATCCCAAATGGCACCCTATTCCCTATTTAGTGCACTACATTTAACCAGTACCTATCAATAGTAGTGCACTGTATAGGGAATAAGGTGCAATTTGGGACGCATCCCTGGATGAGATGCTATGTTTATGAATTTTTTCAGATTGTGATTTCACTCAGATTGTGATTACTTGTTTTTATCTAGCGCTGACAAAGGCCCAATGTTAAAGTACAGAGCACCATTATGTAACTCTATAATGCTCTGTAATTGTGAAAAAAGTCATAGGCATTCTCGACACAAGTAAACATCACATTAATCATTTGAATTGTTGCCTGTGGCTTGCCGTAGACAGAGAGGAATAGGAGAATGCCTGTGGTCGTTATGGTCATATGTAGAGTAGGATATATTCATACAAGTTTAGTTCAATAGAATGTACCACAGATGTATGAATATTAATACTATGACATGGCAATTTCACAGTTCATATGGACAATTAATCCAATAGGACATATGAAGGAAAAAAGTATGAGTGAGGAAGGAAAATGGATATTAACTTAGACATGGTTAGGGCCTGTACTGCACTGTACTGTACTTTACCTCAACTAGCCAGTGCCCCCGCACATTGACTCTGCACCGGTACCCCCCTGTATATATAGCCTCCCGACTGTTATTTTATTTTACTTCTGCTCTTTTTTTCTCAACACTTTTTTGTTGTTTTATTATACTTTTTTATTAAAAATAAATGCACTGTTGGTTAAGGGCTGTAAGTAAGCATTTCACTGTAATGTCTGCACCTGTTGTCTTCGGCGCATGTGGCCAATACAATTTGATTTGATTTGATTTGATACCTGGTACCATGTAGAGACAAATCTGAGAGAGAGAAAATGTAAGCAGACAGAGATGAGTGACTGGCAGAAACTTCTGCTCTCTTTCTCTCTCTCTCTCTCTCTCTCTCTCTCTCTCTCTCTCTCTCTCTCTCTCTTTCTCTCTATGTACCTTCCTGGAGTGACTCAAAGTGAATGCGAGATAGATAGTTACCATGGTGAAGAGGGTAAAGGACTAGCCTTTTTGGCTGAGGTCAGAGACAGCGTCTAACTTCAAGAAAGTTTTTAGGAAAGTGGTGCGAAAAGGAGAAAATATCAGATTTGCGATGTATGTAAGTATAATAAACAATCCCATTGCAAAGTCGACCTGCATCTTATGTCTCCTTGCAGACTTCCACACACTGTCTAATGATACTGTCTTACTAGCCCATCCAAACAGCATGCATGTTGTAACGGGTCATATCTAGCAGTAATAATACCCAATCTTTATCCCATGTATACCCTCTATGTCAGAGGTAGTCACTAATATATCTGAGGGAGTGACTTTTGTGAAACAACCTCGCTGGGTGAGCCACCATATCCATTGGAAAAGGGGGGAGGGTTGGGGGGGTCACAAAGTCAAATTGATTCATACATGATGTCAAATGGATTCACACATGATATTTAAGATAGCCTACTATTAACATGGATCATCAAGCTATTTCATTCTCTATTTTAGGACTTGGGGGTATCAGAAACAAATGTGTAAAAAATAATTGTATGAATCTGCCATTATTTCCATTATCTCAATAAAAGTTATAACGCAAAGATACGTCAAATCAGGTAGACTAATGCCACATTTCAGTCTGAATGAAGTATATTCTTTGGAGTAATTGAAATGCATCAGAAAGGTATTGGAAAGTTCAGGAAAACATCAGGGATGATGATGATCATTGAGCAATCTCTGCGTATGATCTTTTATGGAGACTCAATTCATTTCCCCTAGTCATTCTGTGCAAATTCATCACTTTCCCTTCTAACTAGTCCTGTGCAGCTTGTGTGTGTTGTAGATGGAAACACTTACGTGTTCCTGAGAGTCTTAGCGTTCAGGGATGGAGGTATAGTCACTAATAGCTCCAACCGTTCAGAAGCTAAAGCCCGTAGGTATATTATATTTTCAAGATAAAATCAAATGAAATTGTATTTGTCACATGTGCCGAATACAACATGCTTACTTACAAGCCCTTAACCAACAATGCAGTTCAAGAAATAGAGTTAAGAAAATATTTACTAAATAAACTAAAGTTTTTAAAAAAAGAAAAAAAAGTAACACAATAAAATAACAATAACGAGGCTAAATACAGGGGGTACCGGTACCGAGTCAATGTGCAGGGGTACAGGTTAGTCGAAGTAATTTGTACATGCAGGTAGGGGTAAAGTGACTATGCATAGATAATAAACAGTGAGTAGCAGCAGTGTAAAAACAAAGGGGGGGGGTCAATGTAAATAGTCCGGGTGGCCATTTGATTAATTGTTCAGCAGTTTTATGGCTTGGGGGTAGAAGCTGTTAAGGAGCCTTTTGGACCTAAACTTGGCGCTTCGGTACTGCTTGCCGTACGGTAGCAGAGTCTATGACTTGGGTGACTGGAGTATTACATTTTTTTATGTGGGCCTTTTGGGCCGGATATCAAACGTTACCCACATAACCGCGGTTCTACGAATAAAGCATGCATGCACCACACACACACGCACACATACACACACACACACACACTTCACTTTAGCAGCCTGGCGGGAGACAGACAGTTTAGCGGCGAGCACTCGTTTGTCACCCTGCCCCTGTCACCTGCAGCGTACCCCAGGAGGGGAGGTGGCGAGGGGAGGAGAGGGGGGAGAAATTGGATTTGGGTGAGGGATTGTGTCGGAGCAGCGGTGTCATCCCATGGGGGATGGATGTGACATGGGGTGTGTTTGACGACGAACCCGTGGTGAGGTGGTGTGTGTGTGTGTGCGTGCGTGTTAGCATTGGTACCCTATCCTATCATCTCCTCTCCTCTCATTCCTTACCTCTCTCTCTGTCTCTCTGAGGCCCTAATGGTTCTGTTATTGGGTTATGGTTTGTTTGGTTACTGGGAATGCTGTTACACCCCCTTCCCTCAGTGTTAAACAATCGGCCCAGCATCGTTGTACACTAAAAAAGGAGAGTTCCACAAGGGTTCGTTGGGAAGGTTGATGGTTTTATGTGGAACCATAACAACCCAAAGAATCCTTTGAGCCCTTCAATGGTTCTTTGCAATTCAAAAAAAGGGTTATTTCCTCTGTTATTGTGCAAAGCTGCCATCAACACAAAGGGAGGCTACTCTGAAGAATTTAAAGTATATTTTGATTTTTGGTTACCACATGATTCCATATGTGTTATTTCATAGTTTTGATGTCCTCCACAATTCTACTAGGTAGACAATAGCAAAAATAAAGAAAACCCCCCAAATGAGCAGGTGTGTCCAAACCCTTGACTGGTACTGTACGTTATTAGAATATTTATGAAATGCACATTGTTCTAACATTTATTTTTCCTCGACTCCAACCACATTCGATGCACTGAACGGATGAGGGTAGAGCAATGTCCACACAAGGGTGCAAACCAAAAACACCCACAAAAGCACCGATGAAGGCCTTGAGGCCAATACGCAAGCCAAACAAAGAACAGCGATATCACAAACCACTTGATGTCTCAATGTACTCAATTACTGTATTGTGCATTGTTTTTCTTCATTGTGATGGAAAGTTTACAGGTACAAACCTAGACGACCAGCCTAGGTACAATACAGTAATGTACATTTACATTAAGTGGTTTGTAAGGATGTAAGTGTTTTAGGACAGGGTTTTGTTCTTTCTGTATTCCATTAGAATGACAATCACAGAGAAAGGGACAGGGCAACAACTCTTACAATTCCAACTATTGAATCCTGCAAGATACTGTTCTTAGTTATACAGCTACCTTTTTTGCCTGTGCTACAGACGTCTATATCTGCCCGCTAATACTAGTAAAGGCCCAGTGCACTACTTTCGTAATATTATTATATATACAGTAACAGTCAAAAGTTTGGACACACCTACTCATTCAAGGGGTTTTCTTTATTTTTACTATTTACTACATTGTAGAATAATAGTGAAGACATTAAAACTATGAAATAACACATATGGAATCATGTAGTAACCAAAAAAGTGTTAAACAAATCAAAATATATTTTAGATTTTAAATTCTTCAAAGTAGCCACCCTTTGCCTTGATGACAGCTTTGCACACTCTTGGCATTCTCTCAACCAGCTTCACCTGGAATGCTTTTCCAACAGTCTTGAAGGAGTTCCCATATATGCTGAGCACTTGTTGGCTGCTTTTCCTTCACTCCACGGTCCAACTAATCCCAAACCATCTCAATTGGGTTGAGGTCAGGTGATTGTGGAGGCCAGGTCATTTGATGCAACACTCCATCACTCCTTCTTGTTAAAATAGCCCCTACACAGCCTGGAGGTGTGTTGGGTCATTGTCCTGTTGAAAAATAAATGATGAGAGCCAGTTTCATCATAGCGCTTGATGGTTTTTGCGAAAGCACTTGAAGACATTTCTTGAACTTTTCCGTATTGACTGACCTTCATGTCTTAACGTAATGATGGACTGTCGTTTCTCTTTGCTTATTTTAGCTGTTTTTGCCATAATATGGACTTGGTCTTTTACCAAATAGGGTTATCTTCTGTATACCACCCCTAACTTGTCACAACACAACTGATTGGCTTAAACATATTAAGAAGGAAAGAAATTCCACAAATTAACTTTTAACAAGGCACACCTGTTAATTGAAATGCATTCCAGGTGACTACCTCATGAAGCTGGTTGAGAGAATGCCAAGAGTGTGCAAAGCTGTCATCAAGGCAAAGGGTGGCTACTTTGAAGAATATAAATATAAAATATATTTTGATTTGTTTAGCACTTTTTTGGTTACTACTTGATTCCATATGTGTTATTTTATAGTTTTGATGTCTTCACTATTATTCTACAATGTAGAAAATAGTAAAAATAAAGAAAAACCCTTGAATGAGTAGGTGTGTCCAAACTTTTGACTGGTACTGTATATTCTTTACAATATATTTTTGTATTCATATTCATATTATTATTTATTATTTTTTTGGGGTGCTGCAGCACCCCCATCACCCCTACTTCCCGTGGCTATGTTCTTTATAGAACCATTCTCCACAAAGGTTTTATGGAGAACCATAAAAAATACTTAAATATAGCTCCAAAAAGGGTTGTAACCATTATAGAATGCTTTTTTGGTGCTATATAGTCCAGTGTAGCTCAGTTGGTAGAGCATGGCGTTTGCAACGCCAGGGTTGTGGGTTCGATTCCCACGGGGGGCCAGTATGAAAAAAGGAAAGTATGCACTCACTAACTGTAAGTCGCTCTGGATAAGAACGTCTGCTAAATGACTAAAATATATAACCTTTTTTTAATGGTTCATTATAGAACCTTAGTAATATGTTTTTTATAGCACTATACAGGTTCCATTTAGAACCTTATGAGAATGGTTCATTATAGAACCTTCAAAAAAAGGTTCCATACTGTATAGCACCAAAAAGGGTTCCACTATGGTTACAAGCCAAATAACCCTTATTTGGCACTATATAGAACCATTTGTTTTTAGTGTGTAGAAAAAACAGCTGCCTGGGTTCAAATACTATTTGAAATAATTTCAAATTCTTGAGCCCAAGACATAACCGTTTCCCTGTCTACATAGCCCCTGTCTTCTATTTGTCTCAAAGTTCATTGACCATTAGAATGGTGTTGTGGTTTTGCTCTGACGGCAAAACCCTGTAAGGCTATCTAACCGTGTCTCCAAATGGGTCCAAGAGGATCTCTTCAGTCTGAAGAGCCTTTGAGACTGTTTATGTATTCAGTCAAGGTCTTGTCACTTTCAAATGCATGTGGTGGATGAGCATGGACTTGGAAACACATTAATATGTACTGGTTGGTGGGAATCTGAGACTGTGCCTGAGAGTTCTTGATCCAAGGCACTTGGTATAAGCAGCTACAAACATAGCCCATGTCGTGTGTGTTGCGCGCGTGCATGTGTGTGTGCGTGCATGCATGTGTGTTGGAGAGCGTTAGCAAGCATAACCTTATGTTTTAATAATAACATTTACCATAACACTGCGCCACATATGGAAACTGAGAACAAATCAATGAATATTCATGGTCATGAAATGCTCCCTAGCGTTTAGAGTGAGATTATGTGTTGCAATTTTCTCTGAAATCGCTACTCTCAGTTACAGTACTGAAAATGTTATGTTTATTTTCAAGCAGAATTGAGAGTTGACTTACTTCGATTTTACAATATAGTAAATGTCTGTAGCTCACCTAGTTTATTCTCTAACATGTATACTTTATGATTTTACAATAAAGCGAATGTCCATCATATCTCAACAATGTATTTATTTATCTCTCTTCTCCTCCTCTCCTCTCCTCACCCCTACTCTCCTCCCCTTCCATCCCCCTCTCTCCTCTCCTCTCCTCACCCCTACTCTCCTCCCCTTCCATCCCCCTCTCTCCTCTCCTCTCCTCTCCTCCCCCCTACTCTCCTCCCATTCCCATTCCCATCCCCCTCTCCCCTCTCCCCCCTGCTCTCCTCCCCTCCCCTCTCCTTTCCTCCTCCCAGATGCAACCATCCTGAGTTATGACGGCAGTAAGTTCATGAAGATCCAGTTGCCGGTGGTGATGCACACGGAAGCCGAAGACGTGTCGCTGCGGTTCCGTTCTCAACGGGCATACGGCGTGCTGATTGCCACAACGTCACGTGACAGCGCTGACACGCTGCGCCTGGAGCTGGAGACTGGCCGCGTCCGCCTGACGGTCAACCTAGGTAACGCCACGCGGCGCGGTATAGCCGCACGCCACACAGTTACAACAAAGCTCACATGGTGCGCATAGCCTATGGATGAAATGACCACAACAAAGACATAGCTGAAGATGACTCACATAGGTTCATGACTCACATAGGTTTATGACTCATATAGGTTTGTGGGTCACATAGGTTCATGGCTCACAAATTTGATATAATACTATCTAACCTTTAGCAACCTCGTCATCCTGAAAACAGACAAACACACATTACGTCTATGTTACACTCACACTCTATCCTGTTAGCTATTGATATGCTGATGATATATATGATATGCTGATGATATATATGAAATGCTGTATATTATGTTGAATAGAAGGGGATGGTATAGAACCCTTCAGTGGCCAGAGTCTGCGGCTCTCCGCTCACTGCCAAATGAGCACGCTGTCGTTTTGACCCAGCAGGGAATGCTCTCTGCCCTACCCCACCCTACCCCACCCCTACCCTACCCTACCCTACCCCCAAGTGACTTACAGAACTGTGCAGTTAGAGCATACATTGTTAGTATGTCTTTGTGATCTCAGTGGGAATTGAACCCATGACCTTGGCATTGCTATAGCCAGGACCATTAGCTAAATATAAGCCATACTTCCCATTAGCACCAAAAGCCAAATATACTGTCAACGCCATACCTGTTAGCCCCATACATAAAACATCCAGACCACCAGCTCACCTACTATCCATACTGGCTGGCTATGGTCCCTGTTTTATATGGAACCTTAATTCCATTATAGCCGTGGAACTTAATTACTGGTACCTTCTCTGCCCCTTTGAGGTCCCCTTTGACTATACTTACTTTTCTGGCGGAGAAAAGCCCTCAGCCTTCTACACTCACAGGTCTGAGGTCTGTGCTCTGTAACAGTGGTAAGAGTGGTGTCTAATATCTAGGAGTGTCCCTCCCATAGAATTAAATAGACCTGACCAAAATGTATGCCATTATCAGCACGTTCTAGAGCTATGCAGGTCTACGACATCATCTACTTGAGTGTATTACATGTCTCTATGGTTTCTCCACTCTCTCTGTAGTCTTATACACATCACAGACAAATCAAATCAAAGTGTATTCGCCACGTGCACATTACCACAGCAGGTCTAAACACTACAGTGAATTGCTGACTTGCAGCTCCTCCTCAGCAGTGCAAAATAAATGTGAAGTAGCACAGCTAATCAATAGACAATAAGTAGATGAATAAAAATAAAAAGAGCACAACAGTCGGTAAAAAAGACAAGGTCATAAAATAGTTAATAAAAGAACAAGGTCAGACTGTTGACCGACAGAGCCTTCCCCAGAGCTCAATTACATTTTAGTCATTTAGCAGACACTCTTATCCAGAGCGACTTACATGAGCAATTAGGATTAAGTACCTTGCTCAAGGACACACCGGCAGTATTTTCACCTAGTCGGCTTGGGGATACGAACCAGCAACCTTTCGGTTACTGGCCCAAAGCTCTTAATAAGCTAGGCTACCTGCCTAGGACAAGGCTCCAGTCGGCTGTTTATGAGAGACCGAGCCAGTCAGCTGTTTATGTGAGACCGAGCCGGTCAGCTGTTTATGTGAGACTGAGCCGGTCAGCCGTTTATGTGAGACTGAGCCGGTCAGCTGTTTATGTGAGACTGACCCGGTCAGCTGTTTATGTGAGACTGAGCCGGTCAGCTGTTTATGTGAGACTGAGCCGGTCAGCTGTTTATGTGAGACTGAGCCGGTCAGCTGTTTATGTGAGACTGAGCCGGTCAGCTGTTTATGTGAGACTGAGCCGGTCAGCTGTTTATGTGAGACTGAGCCGGTCAGCTGTTTATGTGAGACTGAGCCGGTCAGCTGTTTATGTGAGACTGAGCCAGTCAGCTGTTTATGTGAGACTGAGCCGGTCAGCTGTTTATGTGAGACTGAGCGTAGCTCATAGAGTGATGAAAGTGCAAAAAAACTATGAAGAGATATATTAATATTTATTGTTGTATAAAACACTTTGCCTTTTGTCTGCATGCCCAGTTCTCAGCGTGATAGAGATAGAGATAGAGAGTGTGTGTGTGTGTGTGTGTGTGTGTGTGTGTGTGTGTCCGTGCGTGTCTGCGTATGTGTGTCTATTTTCTCTCCTCATGGAGCAACGTAGAGAATCCGCCTCTGGAAATGTTAGATATCTCCCAAACCGGGCATGGCTGTGGGAAATGATAGCCATCTATTTCTCCTTTCCGCCGGTTAAACAGAAATGGGCTCTCTAAACAGAGGCGTTTAGCGGTGCATACAAAGGAGAGGGCATGGGATTGGCACTACTTTCTGTCTGTCTGTCGACCACAGGGAAGCCTGTTGCCGTGGCACCCAGGGCGACAGCGCCTCACACTGACAGGGGGCTGACAATCCACATCACCACGGTTACAGGGCT
Organism: Coregonus lavaretus; assembly: GCF_964263955.1. NCBI lineage: Eukaryota > Metazoa > Chordata > Actinopteri > Salmoniformes > Salmonidae > Coregonus > Coregonus lavaretus. The sequence continues at coordinate 34,046,430 of NC_140012.1, read as the reverse complement.
GATAACCCACATTGCCTCGGTTACCATAGATGTCTTCTGAAATCTGATCTGATGATGACAGCCAAGATGTTTTTGTTTACATTTTACCTTTTGATTTCTTTTGGACATATTTGTATACTTTCTTCGCTTGGTTTCACTCGGTTCCTCTTGCCCTTAGATCGCTAGGTCTCCCTCCTCCCTCTGTCTTCTCTCTCTCCCCTCCTCCCTCAATCCCCTCTTTGTTTGAAATGCAGAGCATTTCCTGTGTGGGCTGGCTGGCGTTGGTCTTTGGCTGTTTGCGACCACTTTTCTGCTGTGGTTGACGACACACGACTGGCAGGGCCACATGGGTAGAATGTCTGGGTCTGGATACGGTCAGCTCTCTCTTCTCACAGCACAACACCGACTCACTGTATATAATCAGAGAGAGAGAGAAAGCGAGAGAGGCTGGATAGCAGCAACAATATGTAGTTGTTTAGACATAGTAGCAGTATTAGTATACTAGTAGTAAAAGTAGTAGTTGTAGGTCCACATAATAATAATAATAATAATAACAATAAAAAAATAAAATAAAAATAAAATAATAATAATAATAATAATAATAATAATAATAATAATAATAGTAGTAGTAGTAGTAGTAGTAGTAGTAGTAGTAGTAGTAGTAGTAGTAGTAGTTGTAGGTCCACATAATAATAATATTAATAATAATAATAATAATAATAATAATAATAATAATAATAATAATAATAATAATAACAATAATAATAATAATAATACTAGTAGTAGTAATAGTAGTAGTAGTAGTAGTAGTAGTAGTAGTAGTAGTAGTAGTTGTAGGTCCACATAATAATAATAATAGTAATAATAATAATAATAGTAGTAGTAGTAGTAGTATTAGTAGTAGTAGTAGTTGTAGGTCCACATAATAATAATAATAATAATAATAATAATAATAATAATAATAATAATAATAATAGTAGTAGTAGTAGTAGTAGTAGTAGTAGTAGTAGTAGTAGTAGTAGTAGTAGTAGTAGTAGTAGTAGTAGTAGTAGTAGTTGTAGGTCCACATAATAATAATAATAATAATAATAATAATAATAATAATAATAATAATAATAATAATAATAATAATAATAATAATAATAATAATAGTAGTAGTAGTAGTAGTAGTAGTAGTAGTAGTAGTAGTAGTAGTTGGTAAAATGTCAAATCATTACAATCATTACAGAAGGTGTTCTGTAAGAAAAGCCTCACCAATGACATCATGCCTGACATTCAGTATGCATCCTTTGAATTGGTTAAATAAGGCCACTGGACAGTGGTCAAATTGAGGCATGGTGTCTTTGAATGCCCTATCCTACATCTAAGATGTTAGACCACCCAGCATCCCTACCGGGTGGCCCAGCTCGACCATGACCATGTTCCGATGCTCTCTTATTGCAGATGTCATAAGTCAAAACGTAACCACCTCCTCTGTCAAGGAGTCAATTTTATTTGGGACTTTTACCAGGAAATGTTTAATTAAAAGGTTAATAATGTTTTGTTACTTTCCAGTTTAAATAACATTTGAATCTACAAAACGTCGACACAAAATATTCAAACTTTGATCAAGTGATATAGGTTGGTCAGCCAAGGCCTTCCGGTTCAGCCACATGTACAACAACCCAATAATATAGCACTGTGAAAGGCCCTTTACTGACATAAACAACTATATAACTAACTCATTTGATTGGCATTGTAAAGTAGCAGTTACCATGCTCTTCCTACCACACCCCAGCAGCTCTTACCTGAGCCAGGTGTGGAGGGGGAGAGGGCCATGGTGGAGAGCATCATGGTGTGGTCCCTGGGTCCGTGTGTCGTCCCCAGAGGGGTGGGGTGTTATGCTTTAATATTGTCTGCAGCTGTCACAGTGAAGGATTTGACATCTCATCTATTCTCCCCCATCTAGACTGTATCAAGATTAACTGTACTACCAGTAAGTAAAGACTGCTCACATTTACTACTCTACTCTTTTACTGTTACTCTTTGATCTGTATTCACAATGTTGGCTATTCATGAATGTATATCCCTCTTTAAACAAACGACACCTATATAGAAATGTATGTTGTCTAAATTCATGTGTACCAGAAAGTAGACTATTTAGGTACAAGCTATATAGATGTCATATGTTTTACATTATGATTTCAGACCAGGTTGACAAAGATGTGCAATATTTAATATGTTTTCCCCCAACAGCTAATGGTGAAAAATCACTATTTTAAAAATGCACATTACCATTATGATTCCAATCAATTTCCTATACCTGAGATATACATATTATATATGATATAGACCAGTACAGACCAGTGCATTGCATACAGACCATTTTGTGGGAGATAATGGACTGTGCAGTATAGTATGTTCCGCGCCTCAGTCATGCAGTGGGAATCTGCATCCGCTCTCCTACAGAGTACTGACTGCTGGAGAAGGGGAGGGAGAAGGGAGAGGATGCATGGAGGGAGGGAGGGGTTGGAATTAATGAGCAGCCCCCAACATGGCAGTCAACAGTGATTTTTCACAATCTGTTGTCTCTAATTACCAGCCTTGATGACGCTCCTAAATTCAAACAGACTTATATAAAACGCATGCTTTGGAAACAGAGGTATTTTAGCCACGCATGATTTCCCCCCTGTTCCCTTATTTTCACCTTTCTCTCCGTTCGTCGGTCTCTTCTTTTCTTTCTTTTTTATTTCTTTCTTCCCTCAGTCTATCTTGGCACCTGGCAAATTGATGAGGCTTTTCAAAGTGGAGAGGAAATACGGAGTGCGATTTTATTATTCTCATTAACCTGCCTCACAGAGCAGAGAGAAAGGGATGGAGAGAGTAGGACTGCCAGGAGGGAGGGAGGGAGGGAGGGAGGGAGGGAGAAATGGAGAGGGTAGGGAAAGAGATAGTGATGGAGAGAATTGGACTGCTAGGAGGGAGGGAGGGAGGGAGGGAGAGAGAGAGAGAGAGAGAGAGAGAGAGAGAGAGAGAGAGAGAGAGAGAGAGAGAGAGAGAGAGAGAGATAGTGATGGAGAGAATTGGACTGCTAGGAGGGAGGGAGGAAGGGAGGGAGAGAGAGAGAGAGAGAGAGAGAGAGAGAGAGAGAGAGAGAGAGAGAGAGAGAGAGAGAGAGAGAGAGAGAGAGAAGGGGGATATATGAGTGTAGAGCTACACAGGCTACATTGCAATATTTTAGGAGGAAACTTGTCCTTGTCCTTGTATTTATAATTCAGGGACATTGATGAATTAATGATGGAAGAAGAGTCCTCAAGAGTCAGAGAAGATGAGCCTTCCTTTCCTGTTGAACGTACTGCATACTGCATACACACTATATCTCTAGGGTTTACCTTCACTTCCATCACACACACTATCCTCAACTGTTAGGTTATGGAGAAACACACTCCCAAAAACATTAAATAGTAAGCTCTCTCTCCTCCATCCAGATTGTCTTATTCCAGTCTGCATCCAGTTCTCTTATTCTTTGGGGGTATGGCTGAGTCACACGAATGGATACAATATTTGATAGGGTACATATGAATTTATGTATAAACGCTGGTGTTATAGGAAGGTCTGTGTATAGGGGCATCAAAAATAATTTACACATACATGGTCTGCAACAACAGTTAGGCTATTACAGTGAGGGAAAAAAGTATTTGATCCCCTGCTGATTTTGTACGTTTTCCCACTGACAAAGAAATGATCAGTCTATAATTTCAATGGTAGGTTTATTTGAACAGTGAGAGACAGAATAACAACAACAAAATCCAGAAAAACGCATGTCAAAAATGTTATAAATTGATTTGCATTTTAATGAGGGAAATAAGTATTTGACCACCTCTCAATCAGAAAGAGTTCTGGCTCCCAGGTGTCTTTTATACAGGTAACAAGCTGAGATTAGGAGCACACTCTTAAAGGGAGTGGTCCTAATCTCAGTTTGTTACCTGTATAAAAGACACCTGTCCACAGAAGCAATCAATCAATCAGATTCCAAACTCTCCACCATGGCCAAGACCAAAGAGCTCTCCAAGGATGTCAGGGACAAGATTGTAGACCTACACAAGGCTGGAATGGGCTACAAGACCATCGCCAAGCAGCTTGGTGAGAAGGTGACAACAGTTGGTGCGATTATTCGCAAATGGAAGAAACAATAACTGTCAATCTCCCTCGGCCTGGGGCTCCATGCAAGATCTCACCTCGTGGAGTTGCAATAATCATGAGACCGGTGAGGAATCAGCCCAGAACTACACGGGAGGATCTTGTCAATGATCTCAAAGCAGCTGGGACCATAGTCACCAAGAAAATAATTGGTTACACACTACGCCGTGAAGGACTGAAATCCTGCAGCGCCCGCAAGGTCCCCCTGCTCAAGAAAACACATATACAGGCCCGTCTGAAGTTTGCCAATGAACATCTGAATGATTCAGAGGAGAACTGGGTGAAAGTGTTGTG
>NC_140012.1:34026978-34036978 GCF_964263955.1 Coregonus lavaretus | reverse complement strand
TACTGCACATTACACACGACAGAAAAACATAAAAGCCCATAGATGTAGCTAGCGATTTGCTCTCTTGGGTAAATAAATTAAACTAGCTCCAGTAGGCTAATCTTTTTGAGTGTGAACTGTATTACTGTACTGTATTGTACTATACCAGTGGAGGCTGCTGAGGGGAACGGCTCATAATAATGGCTGGAATGGAGTGAATGGAATGGTTTCAAAAACATGGTTTTCATGGGTTTGATACCATTCCATTCACCCCATTCCATCCATTATACTCCATTCCAACCATTATTATGAACCGTTCTCCCCTCAGCAGCCTCCACTGTACTTAACTATATTATATGGACTGGAATTATGCACATCGTTCAAACCATGATAAAGCAGGGAGAGAACATTTGATTCTGGTGCAGCACATGGGGCCTACAAAGTTACAAGTATAGGCTAGTGAATTAGATTTTAATGTGAAATATAATAGGGCCTATTTGTATAACTAGTAGGCTGACTCATATATAGCCTAACTATCATAGTATTTCCCCTAATGTTATTAGCCTACCTCCTCTTTCTCTCTCTGTTGTTGCTTCGTTCCTTCCTCGCTTTCAACAGTTAAATGAAATAAGTTTCATTGTCCTTATCTTCATCATTATAATGACATCCTTGAATAATATAGGACTAGAATTAGATGCAGAACGCTTTCACTTCTCTTCACGAAGATTGAATGGTTTTGGGTCTGAATAAATAACTGCTATAGCCTACCGCCATCGTGCGTTCGCTCTTCTTTCAAACTATCCATGAGTTCTATTGGCTGCTGTATTTAACATTCAGCAAAAAAGAGCTTTCGTCCCTCTTCGAATAGTCTATTGGTATAAGAAATGCTAAAAAAAATAATGTCCAGCAAGCTATTCTAGTCTAGCTTTTCCTGCATGGTACTCCAAGAGCTAAGGAGCATTTTTTTAAGGAGAGGCCAGTGGAGCACAGGTGCTTGCGTATTGTGCAAGAGACAGAGGCTACAAGTTAGAAGCTTATTATGCATAACCCATCATTAATTAGCTAAATATAAGTCTAATACTGCATTGAATGTATTACCTGAAATAGGTAGGCTAGGACATCAATATATAGGGCTATATATCAATCTAGAACAGGATGATCTATTTTGGATGCAATTTGAATGGAGTTTAGACTGCGAGAGAGTGCTCGCATGTGCACTGATTTAAAGCAATGATATTCGACTGATAGGCTGTTTTAACACTCTGCACCTGCAATAAATAAAATAAAAAATCTTTACAATTAAATAACAAGGTGACCCCCGAAAGCCCGATGACACACATTCGGTCTTTATATTACCGTAGCATAGGCTATGCCGCAGCAAATGTAGGCCTACCTGTCACAAAAAAAAAGTTACCATGATGAGATTATAGGTCTACATGCATTGTGAACTGCGGTCCATACTGAGATGGGTTGTCTGTCCCCACCCTGAGCGTTGATTCATCATGCAGAGGCCGTAGAGAAGCCCGATTTAGACATTACATATAATTTAACAGATCCATTTCACGCCATGCTGTTCATGCTGTTCATTTAAATAATGTATTATAATTTACAGGTTTCTCACAGTTATTTATCCCGGGAAAAGGGAGTGGTTTTGGGCGGTAGATCCCAGTAAATCTCGGTAACCGGGTTCCTGCCATTCAGCACAACCCTAATGGGGACCAGGTTCATTCCAGTCAACCCATTTACAGCTATTTATTTCCTTTGCTCTTTCTCTGCAATCTTCAAAGCCTCAACGCAATGTGTATGCAAATCACAGGCAGCCAGAGCACTAGGATATTATAGTCAATCTCAGAGGCGCTGTTTTGCTTTGTAAGCACTAAACACCCCACCAGGGCCGGGGCAGGATAGAAACCAGGCTCCTGGAGAATGGGATTAGAAGTGAGGGAGAGGGGGAGAGGGAGCGATATATGAAATAATGGGATGGAGGGATGGAGTTGGGGAACTTGAAAGGATGGATTGAGCTGTGCTTTCCATCCCTCTGTCCTTGTGGCCGAGAGACGAGGAAGAGGAGAGAAAAAATAGAGGAAAAAAGGGGGGAACGTTTCAGGACGATAGATGTTCCTTGTGTGTGTGACACACTGTAAAGTCTTGGGTCTAAGGTCCAGGACAATGTTGGGACACTAAAATGTTTCCGAATCTGAATCTGGCTGGGTCTACTCCAGCCTCTGATTCTGATCGTATACAATCTTATTATCTTCTGTTGAGGATAGTGTGCCAGAAGGAAGATTATTTAAAATACACTACTTTGAACATGTTGATTGTGTGTGTGTGTGTGTGTGTGTGTGTGTGTGTGTGTGTGTGTGTGTGTGTGTGTGTGTGTGTGTGTGTGTGTGTGTGTGTGTGTGTGTGTGTGTGTGTGTGTGTGTGTGTGAATGTGTGGGTGTGTGTGGGTGTGGGTGTGTGTGTGCGTGTGTGCGTGCGTGCGTGCGTGTTTGTATGTGTGTGTGTGTGCATACTCTCAAATACAATTAGTGTATTTACTCTGAAACTCTCAAATGAAGGAAATACATTTTCCTTTCTCTTCACATCCATTATCTAGTAGCATGTCCTGACTTGCCATAAGACTTAGTCCAGTGTCCTCACTGGTTTCCTGGTGATGTGTTAAGGGAGATAAAGTGTTGTTCTCCTCTGCCCTCAGTACACATTCTACTAAGGGAACTGTCTCTCCTCCTTAATGGTTTTTAATTAATCATTCATACATTGTGAATGCAATGCAGTGCCTTTGCTTGGTCCAAACTGCATATTTAAATATACAACCTCAAACTTCAATTGTATTTGCCATATATAACTACATTGGAGGTCCTACTCACCAGAGCACTCAATATTTTTAAAAAGAGCATTAAACACATTTACATTTTAGTAATTTAGCAGACACTCTTATCCAGAGTGACTTACAGTTAGTGCATTCATCTTAAGATAGCTAGGTGGGACAAACACAGTCATAGTAAGTTTTTACACAATAAAGTTGTTATCTGCAAAGTCAGTGCTACTGGGAAAAGACAAGACACAAGTTTAAAAAAGTATTATTATTAAAAAAGTTATTTAGTGAGTTAGTTACTACGTTGTAAATATATCATACTGATGAGGATGCCAAACCTTTGGTAGGCTTGCTGGCAACACCAGTTGTTTTAACACATCACTTGTTTTTCAAGGCACAGTTGCCTCGCCATCAGCCATGACGTCAGGGACTCAGTTAGATGTCCCTCTTTAGAGAATCTCCATTGGTCGGTTTTCATTTTTTTCACAGTTAGCCATTAGGCAGCAATAAATCCTTCGGATGCCCCTCTTACAAAAATCACAGTCCTTATTTCCTCCTTCTGGCCGGGACTTAGCTTCTATTCTCAGCTTTGTCAAGACACTTCCCTCCCTGCCTCACAGTCACAGTTACATGGCTCAAACTAGCATCTTGAATAATGTTTACTTCATGGTTACAATTCATTTGATTGATGTGTTTTTGTGATTACTATAATTTTTCCCCCAACATCATTATTTACAATTAATTTGATTGAGGTCAGACACAACAGAATAAGGTTTGAAATGCCATTTACCATTACTAAACAAGATGGAGTTTGTTTCTCTGTTCTTACCCTTATGTAGCGCCAAGCCAGGCCAGCATTGGGGTGGAGCTTTACTGCCACCTAGTGACATTGTTATTAATAGCACACTCATAGAAAAACTATGACTAGAATGGGATTCCCATTCAAAACAATGTTCAGTGATTTCTGCAATTCTATTTCTATGAGCAACACGTAGGTAGATGAGGTGTTGTGTTACACTAATTATGCGACAAACATCTTGAGGTGGTGTTGTATGGGTCATTAAATATGTTTTGTTTTGTAAGTATTATTTTACTCCATCCTCTCTCTCTCCCCCCCATCCCACACACACCCTGTAACTGCACTAACTCTGAATTCTCTTCTCCCCGTCTCGAGGTGTGTGTGTGTTAACCGCTGTTTGGGCTGTCCTACAGGCAAGGGTCCAGAGACCATATTTGCTGGTCAGAACCTGAATGATAATGAGTGGCACACGGTGCGTGTGTTCAGAAGGGGAAAGAGTTTGAAACTCACCGTAGATGATCTTCAACCTGTAGAAGGTACAACCTCCCTCTCTCTAATTCAATGACTATGTTTTATATGAGTGTGATACTTTTCAGGACAGTCCTTGGGCCCCTTGTAGGTAAGACACACAGTTTGATTATGGACTAGGTCAGACAAAGTTGGATCTAGTCCATAATGTCTGATATACATAATGTCTCAATCCTTTTGGGGCTAGTTTCCCAGACAGAGATTAAAACTAGTCTTGGACTAGAAATATATTTCAATGAATATTCTCCATTGAGCATGCTTTGTAGTACAAGATTAGTCTTAATCTGTGCTGGGAAGCCGGCCCTTTGTGTATAAACCCATTGTATTTCACATACCTTTCAACTAGTGGACATGTGTGGCTCCAGACCTTTTGGAGGTGAGAGTGACATGTGTCCTGCTGGAGACATGAATGACCTCCCTCCACCCATGTCTTTCCCCCCTCTCACCCTCCCTCCTATCAATCAAAAGGTCAAATGGCAGGTGACCACACCCAGTTGGAGTTTCACAACATTGAGACGGGTATCGTGACGGAGAAAAGGTTCATGGCCATGGTGCCTTCCAACTTCATAGGCCACCTCCAGAGCCTCTCCTTCAACGGCATGGCCTATATAGGTATGTAGCCCAGAGGTTAGAGAGGTGGACCAGTAACCGGAAGGTCAATGGTTCAGGTCTTGGGCTGGCTGATGAAAAAGTGGGGACTGAACTGGCTGCTGGAGGTCTGCTTGTGTCAGATCATTAATACTACTAATGTTGTAATCTTGAGCAGGGCTCTTAACCCCAGAGGGGTGTGTGTGAGAAAAAAATAGATAAATAAAGGATATATTCTATTTTTTCTATAGACCTGTGTAAGAACGGCGACATTGACTACTGCGAGCTCAATGCCATGATCGGCTTCAAGAACATCATTGCTGACCCGGTCACGTTCAAGTCACGGTCGAGCTATTTGGCTCTGACCACCCTCCAGGCCTACTACTCAATGCACCTGTTCTTCCAGTTCAAGACCACCTCGTCAGATGGACTCATACTGTTCAACAGCGGGGACGGAAACGACTTCATCGTGGTCGAGCTGGTCAAGGGGTAGGTTGTCAAGACATACTGTAGGTTAGTAACTAATATTGAAGGCTTGGGCAGGTTGTGTGTGTTTGGGATTTTGGAGTGTGTGTGCGTGTGTGTGTGTGTGTGTGTGGGCGTGTTCGCGTGTGTCTGCATCATTATTCATGTGAATGCCTTTTTCCAGCTACCTGCACTACGTATCAGACCTGGGGAACGGAGCTCACCTGATCAAGGGCAACTCCAACAAGCCCCTGAATGATAACCACTGGCACAACGTCATGATTTCACGAGACACTAACAACCTCCACACCGTCAAGATCGACACCAAGATCACCACCCAGACCACCATGGGAGCCAAGAACCTGGACCTGAAGGGTAGGCTGCCCGGGGCGGAGGGTTTATGTTCTAAACATACTTTATACTCTGACGGAGGGTGGCACTATTGTTATTGCGTTGGGGTACAGTGTCTCAGAGGAGCCAATTGACTGTTACTGGTCTGCTGTTTGATAGGGCTAGTGTGTGTCTTTCAAAGAAGATCAGAGGAGAGTAAAATCAATGTTACATTGAGCTGTGAAGTATCCTATCAATGGAATTTCTGTATCACAAGGCCCATCATTATATATATATGTATTTTTTTTTATACGGGAACAGATGCATATTTCAAGGAATATTCTCAGTTCTAGACTAGAAGCATTACACTGTGCCTGTATACAGTTTTTATCAGTAGCTATTTTTCTCCACCAGGGGTCAGTGATTCCATACTAGTCTACTATGTTTTATTGAACAGCAAAACATTCATTTTCCTGTTCTCTACCTTTGTCATTCTGAATAGCAGAAGTCGTGCAGGCTGTATTATAGACACAGTTATCACCTCATCAGTGACATATTAACCCTTCCTGTCTGTTCGTCTGCCCCCTCATAACTACTTACTTAATCCTCTTCATTCCTATGAAAAATATAAGCCTTCAATGAGAGAGCACCACTGTTGCCTATCCGCTGCTTGTCTGGAGATTGGGTTCCTTGACAGGCCACTATCCTTCATCTTTTTCCTACCCCTTCCTTCACAGGTGACCTGTATATTGGTGGCGTGGCCAAAGAGACATACAAGGAACTTCCCAAGCTGGTGCACGCCAAGGAGGGCTTCCAGGGTTGCCTAGCGTCGGTGGACCTGAACGGACGCCTCCCGGACCTGATGTCGGACGCCCTGGCATGTGTCGGCCAGATAGAGAGGGGCTGCGAAGGTAAACACACACACACACACACACTAGGGTGGCCCGTCCTCTTCTGGCTGTTCCGGGTAGAAATTAAGTGATAACATACTCTAAGTCAAATCAAATCATAGTCAAATCAAAGTTTGTGATCAAATCGGAGTTGTTCTTACTGTGACATTGTGAATGTTTTCCTCTCAGTCATTTTTATTTTCTGTGCCTGGACCACACATGGTTTTAAAATACAGACAAACAACTTGAGAGTTTTTCCAAATCTGATTTGACATCGGTGACCTCTCCTCTAAGATGCCTTCCTCAGAGCAAGGCCTCTTTGCTGGTTGCAAATTGAGGAAACGAAGACACTAACTTGTCTGAAATAAAATGGTGAATTTCACCTTCTAGAATCCAGCCTTCCAAAGTGGAATGGTCACACATGATTAGGATAGTCCCATATAGATGATCTACAGATGGTCATACTATCAACAAACTTTCTCAATTGAAGTGCCTGTGAACGAACCATTTTCTTTCCACACACCAGAAACACACTCTTGCTGCTACTTCTGGCCTTTCTTCACGGCTTCACACTCTTTTACATCAGCCTCTCACCTAACTCATTAACAGACCGTTCATTCACTTCTCAATGATGTGAACAGTTTTTCCCTTGTTTGTCCACAGTCCAGGTGTCTGCTCACCTGTACGCACACACGCCCACCCGCACACACACACACACCCGCACACACACACACACACACACATACACACACACACACACACACACACACATTATCAATACCCTTTGGCACATAATTTACCATGTTAACATCCTGATAGTATGTTGGTATGCTGTTAGAATACGTCAAAAGCTGCCAGTCCTCTACCCTCGTCAGTTGTGATTATTTTGGCTACAGTATAATCAGATTACTGTCGCTAACAACATTTGTATTGTTAGTGTTACTTCTCATTTTATCCCCATTCTGCTGCTCTGCTCCGCACACACACACACACACACACACACACACACACACACACACACACACACACACACACACTGTGTTCCGTGCATGCTTAATCTGAGTGTTTGCCAGAAGCAATCCTCTTGAATTATGGATGAGAATTTTGTTGCATAAATGAATATAATTTGGCTAATGTGTGCATCCCAAATGGCACCCTATCCCCCTTATAGTGCACTACTTCTCACCAGGCCCCATAGGGCTCTGGTCAAAAGTAGTGCACTATATAGGGAATAGGGTGCCATTTGGACGCACGGTTAGCATTGTGTTTGCACCACTTCCAAAGTAAATATTTGATGTATTTGTCAACGTCATTCTCACTTCGGTTTTCATTTCACATTTCAAAATGTCATCCTCCTCCACTCTTTCTCTGTTCTATTTTTCCATGTAAGGACAATGCTATGACACATATGTATTTTTTTCTCTCTGTGTTTTGACGTCATCATTCTTTTTTTTGTACCCAGTAAGCTCGTGTAGCTTGGTAAACTGTTCCACAGAACTGCAGCAGATAAAAATAATTAAGGATAATACAGTTAGAATATTCTGCAGCAGAGTACAGGATAATACAGTTATAATATTCTGCAGCAGAGTACAGGATAATACAGTTAGAATATTCCGCAGCAGAGTACAGGATAATACAGTTATAATATTCTGTAGCAGAGTACAGGATAATACAGTTAAAAATTCTGCAGCAGAGTACGGGATAATACTTAAGTGATAATGCCAGAGAAGCCGGTGTTTCGATGATATATTGGCACGGGTGTTGTTAGGCCCGAGATGAAGTCTTTGAATATGTTGGGTTACCAACATATTCAAATCATGATTTACATATTTTCATTCAAAACAATATTTTGATTAATTTATTCATACTATTTAATCCTTCCACAAGATATAGTCCCGACACAAATCTAGGGTTGCTACCCAAGCCGGCTGGTCATCAGTTCGGTTGCCAGAGATGCGACACAGTCATTCAGTCTTTTTGTTCTGTATCTATGGACGCAACCTAGTCATTTGTTCTAAATGTTCCATTGCCATACTGGCTGGCAACGTCCTTATCCCTTGCTTGCTAGCTAACCAATTACAGCTTACTTACAGTCACGTCAATCAGTGCAGCCAGAATAACAGCAAAATAGCTGCATTTGCGTTTGTTTAAGCTGTTTTCTAGATACATTTATTTGTATACTTCCATAACAATGAGCTAATGATGCGCGATTTCGCCTGGCATAGAAAATGTGCTCTCTCATCAGGACACTTGTTCAGAGGAGCTAGCCAACAACACAGCTAAAACAATCACTTCAAACTGAAGCTGGAAAGACAGCAAACTAGCTGCACTTCGTTTCGTTTTACCTGTTTTCTAATGATAGTTATTTGTATATATCCATAAAAATTATGCTGATTCATGATTTCGACTGGCTGAGAATAGCTGCCTGCCTCTCTCTCACCCCGACTCCTGAAACTTTCATTACTATGGAACATCTGGAGATTGAATTTGAATATTGAAACAATGTTGCAAATGTCGGAGAGACAGACATCAAGGTTTATACAAATCTCCGCTGTTGAAAACTTAATGTTAGTCTAAAAGAAATGTGAGATAATGTCTAAATGCTTTTTATAGTGGAAAACAAGTTTATAAATTGCCTGGCTGGGCTGATGAGACAGTGGATTGCGCAGTCAGATGGAACAGAGTAAATAGGTATTTTAATGTCATATATTTAGCCGTTGGTAACTTATGGAATAGACACCGGCTGGAATGCGGTTTTAACCAGTCAGTATTCAGGATTAGACCCACCTGTTATAATAGTCTGCAAAGGAAGATACACAATAGGAACAGACACAACACACATTATGGAACAATTCAGTGTCGGTGTGAGTGACTGAGTGACTGAGTGACTAAGAAGGGACAGTATGTGATTGTATGATGTTTTTTTAAATTTATTATTATTATTATTTGTATTTTATTTAAATATTAACCCCCCCCCCCCCCCCTCGGAGCGCACAAATATTTTGTTTTTGTTTTTACAGCTTTTTTGCTACATATACATACATTTTACATATCACACTTTACATATACATTTGACATACATGGTACTTTTATATACAGCAATTCAATCACATAGCAATAATACATTACCCGAACATGTGATTGCATGACTACTAAAAGTACATTTCCACTGCTTCCTTCACCTCAAAGAACCATTCAAAAGTATCCACTTCTAACGACCATACATTCTCTTGCTTTTATTCTTCTCTCTTTTATATTTCCGACTCATTCAAGGCTATTTCTTGACTGAAGTGTTTCGCAAAATCATTCAGTACTCTCTCTCCTTTCTGCTTCCTCCTACAGGACATAGTTGTCTCTTTTGTTACTTTGTCTCTCTGTTGTCTCTCCGTCTTCTCCTGCCTCTATCTGTTTCTCTCTGTTAATACAGTCTCTGACAACATTTCAGTGCTTTACTAACATCTGGTATATTTGACCTTTTCCTTTTCTTATTGTTTCGCTGACTTGATCAAGTTGCATTGATGAAAGCTGACTTGCAAGGTAGATAGCTTCTGTTTGTTTGATACAGACCGCCCCAACCCTCCACAACCCCCCCGACCCTCCACA
>NC_140012.1:34011978-34021978 GCF_964263955.1 Coregonus lavaretus | reverse complement strand
TGTTTCACTCTTTCATTTCTCCCACCAGTAGATTTGATGTGGCAATACACAAACTGTCAAAAGGACATAACTTGTATTATGAGGTGAGAGCTATGAGGCGTGACTGAATGGACATTTGGGAAGGTGCTTACTTATATTAAAGACTGTTACTGCATCTCAAATGGCACCCTATTCCCTAGTGAACTACTTTTGATCAGGGCCCATAGGGCTCTTGTCAAAAGTAGTGCACTATGTAGGGAATGGGATGACATTTGGAATGCATCACTAGAGAATGAGGAGAAAGGGGGGATGTTGTCTTGTTAATGATACGCCCTAGAGAGAAGGGGATGGCAATACTGGGACAATGTGGGAATGCTTGCAATAATTCAACCAAATAGCCTACTATCTTATGCAAAATATGCACGAGGGACAAGGGGAGAGTGTGCAGTGGTTATTATTTTCCTCTGTGGTGGTTTACGCTGTAATGGGCGAATGGAGGAAACTGCTGAACAGCACTTAAGTAAAAGAGAGAGCGAGAGAGAGAGAGAGAGAGAGAATGGAGGGATAGAGATCAAGGGAGGGAGGAAGACAACACAAAAGTAAGCGAGGTGGGGCACTCTGTGGGTGGAGCTAGGGATGGAGATGACACAAAAATGAGGGAGGGAGGAGAAGGGCAGCATAAATGTTAATATATTCACTTCCATGCAGCTGCCAACCAGATAAGAAGCTTCTCTCTTTTGTTATCAGGGAAGAGAGCGTTAATAGATTTCAGCGCTGGCGCGCCCCTCTCCTTCGCTCCTCCACTCTTCCACTGACCGCCATGATAACACGAGAAGGATACTCGTGTCTGAAGAGATGTGAAACATTTATACCCCAGAATTTACACAAAATGTACATCTCTCGCTCTCACTCTTTTATTACACATTCTCTCTCCCTCTCCATCTCCCCTCCCCTCCCTCCCCCTACCTCTCTCTCTCTCTCTCTCTCTCTCTCTCTCTCTCTCTCTCTCTCTCTCTCTCTCTCTCTCTCTCTCTCTCTCTCTCTCTCTCTCTCTCTCTCTCTCTCTCTTTCTCCTTTCCCTCTCCCTTCCTCTCTCCTCACTCATCTATTCCTCTTCATCCTAAGCCCTGTCTTTGGTCTGAGTTATACTATATGGCAGGGATGTGAATGAGGAGATGTTGAGAGATATATATCAATGAAGGCCAAGTAAACTCCAGGTGAACCCTGGCGCTGTTCATTTAAAGGAGAGGAAAACACTGGCATGGCCCCTTTCTGTTTCTTTCCCTTTTCTCCTCTATATCATCCATATTCAGCCCTGGCCATCCAGTGAGGTGTGTGTGTGTGAGTCTCAGCATGTAGAGGCCTTTAGCTGGGGCATAATGCATGTCCTGTAGCCAGCGTGATGGCAGGTTTATTCACAGGAGGCATTCGTGAGAACAGAGCTGGCTATTTTCTTCCCACATCAGTAAATGAGCTCATTCTCTGGGGCTGGCTGGTACACACACACACACCATTGCCACGCACACAACAGAAAGTGACTTATCTGTGTGTGTGTGTGTGCGAGCATGTGAGTTTCCATTTCACAGAGAGCGAGCGAGAGAGAGAAAGAGAGAGAGAGAGAGCGAGAGAGAGAGAGAGAGACAGAGAGAGAGAGAGAGCGAGAGTGAGAGAGAGCGAGCGAGAGAGAGAGAGAGAGAGAGAGCGAGAGAGAGAGAGAGAGAGAGAGAGAGAGAGAGAGAGAGAGCATCTCAAGAGCAAGAGAGAGGGTCATAGTTCAGATAGTCCATCTATAGATGCTCTGCAGATGGTCATACTGTCAACAAACTATATGTTGATAAGCAACTGTTTGCTAAGGTTATGGTTAGGGATAGGTTTAGAATAACATTTAACCCTAAGGGATAAGGTTAGGGTTAGGGCTAGGGTTAGGGTAAGGGTTAAGAAAGGAAAGCCCGGAAAATCGTTAAAGACTCCAGCCACCCAAACCATAGACTGTTCTCTCTGCTTCCGCACGGCAAGCGGTACTGGTGCATCAAGTCTGACACCAACAGGTTCCTGAACAGCTTCTATCCCCAAGCCAAAAGACCACTAAATAGCTAACGAAATAGCAAACAAAATGACTATCTGACTTGACCCTTGTATTACTTTTTAAATGTTGCACTGTGTCTATGCACACTCACAGGGCCCTACACACTCACGCACACTGCCACTCTAAAACACACACACATAAACACTCACTCCATCATTTGCTCACACACACATAATATGCACATACATTTATAGTGACTCTACACACCCACTCACATACAATACTGGAACTGACCCTGTATAAAGTATATGCTTACTTACCTTATTGTGTTCTTCTTATTTTTATATCTTGTGTGTTTTGTTCTACCTTCAGTTATTGATTATTGCATTGTTGGGTTTAGAGCTTGCAAGAAAGGCATTTCACTGGTAAGAGTTAAGGTTAGGGTTAGAGCTAGGTTTCGGGTTAGCAGAGAGTTAGTTGAAATGTTACTAATTGTCTGTAGATAGTCTGTAGAGGATGGACTATCCAAATAAACTGTTACCAGAGAGAGAAAAAAAAAAAATATATATATAAGTGTATCAGTTGGAAACAACATTTTTACAAGGTGCATTTGCATAAACTGAGACGCAGAGCAGCCATTTTACGATGAAGCCAAAAAGTGTTTGAGGAGAAGGAGAGTTGCGTCCCAAATGGCACCCTATTCCCTAGTGCACTACTTTTGACCAGGACCCACAGGGTATCCCACAGGGCTCTGGTCAAAAGTAGTTCTCTATAAAGGGAATAGGGTGCCATTTGGGACTCATCCGAGGAGTGCGGCACTAGGCGCCGTTTCTGAGATCTCTCTGATGGGTCGTCATGGGCACTCTGCCGCACCCTGCCTCGTCGAGACGGAGAGAAACTCCATTTCACAGTCCCTGGTCCCCATCCCAATCACAATCCTGAGTTGTACGGCATGACGATGCTACATACACACACACCCACAGGAACATATGAGCACATGCACACACATACATAAGTGTGGAGCAGCTGTCAATCATAAAGCATGGGATGTGGGAGAGATAATGTAATATCTGATGGTGATAGCACCATCTCACTATCAGACATGGGAATTCAGCCTCATGCCACAGAGCGGTAGTGTCCTAAATGGCACCCTATGCATTATATAGTGCCCTACTTTTGACCAGAGCCCATGGTGCACTACATACGGGTGCCAATTGGGACGCAGACAATGATCATCGCTTCGCTTTAACCAGTGCAGTAGTGTGAATCGATAGGAAGAAACAAGGGGCCAATTTCATGGAGAAGACTCATGGGGTAGGTTCTCATTTGGGGGTAAAGATAGAGCCTATCTCTAACTCCTTACACTCTCCATTAAGGTTCATTACTTTTTCATTTCAGGAGACGCTCGTATCCAGAGCGTCTTACAGGAGTTAGGTGCCTTGCTCAAGGGCACATCGACAGATATTTCACTTAGTCAGCTCAGGGATTCGAATCAGTGATGTTTCAGTTACTGGCCAAACGCTCTAACCGCAAGGCTACCGCTCTTCTCTCTTCCAGAGTACATTTTCAGTAATAGAAGGTAGAAGGGAGATGATTGGGTAATGTCGGAAGGAAAGCTACATAAGTGGCCATGACCATAAGTATCTAGCGTTACCTCGCTTTAGTCTTTGTTCAATATGAAACACAGTAAACTAAGTATCATAACAGCCTCTGTTCAGTATGACACATCGTTAGGTTATCCTGCTGAGGGACACCTGCTGTGGACAGAAATTGTTCATTTCACAGTCTGGGTTTCCAACGAGGGGCAGCTAGGCTTTACCATAGAGAAGTAATTCAGTTGACTGGTTGGGAGGGCTGAGTGGTTGGCTGGCACACTCGGAGCCTCACTCCGCTCACACACACACCTACGCACACACACACACACACACACACACACACACACACACACACACACACACACACACACACACACACACACACACACACACACACACACACACACACAGGCACAGACACTCCAGAACCCATCATTTGAGTCACCCCAGCAGAGTGGATATTCGGAGGTCAAGGCCACAGTGGCTTTCCATTCCTTCCACTGAGGCGGAAGTGGACAGCAACAAAGAGAGAGGTCGCGTCCAAAATGCCACCCTATCCCCTATGCAGTGCACAACTTTTGACCCAGTCCCATAGGGCTATGGTCAATAGTAGTGCACTACGTAGGGAATAGGGTTTCATTTGGGATGAACACAGGGCAACAGGGAGCCAGCCTATTAAGACTCAGTGTCTCCTCTCTCTTTTTCTCTGTCTTTCACCATCGCACTCGTCACCCCATACCTGCTGGGGACATTTGAAAAAGAAAAACTGAAAGAAAAGGAGAAGTGGAGTGATGTGGTTACCCACAAACCTCTTTGGTGACATCCCAAATGAAACCCTTTTCCCATTTTAGTGCACTACTTTGGACCAGTGCCCATAGGGGTCTAGTCAAAAGTAGTGCACTATACAGGGAATAGGGTGCCATTTAGGATCCACACCCTCTCCCCTTTCTCCTCTCCCTTGTCTTGAACCCACTCATTAGACAACCTGGCGAATGAAAAGGTCCTAATTAACACTTGGATTGTGAGGCCTGTTTCGGATGCAGTGCATCGCTGGTGGGCGAATGGATCAAATTGTACTTGTCACATGCGCCGAATACAACAGGTGTAGACCTTACAATGAAATGCTTACTTACAAGCCCTTAACCAACAATGCGGTTCAAGAAATAGAGTTAAGAAAATATTTACTAAATAAACTAAAGTAAAAAATAAACTAAAAAGTAACACAATAAAATAACAATAGTGAGGCTATATACAGGGGGTACCGGTACTGAGTCAATGTGAGGGGGTACAGGTTAGTCAATGTAATTTTTACATGTAGGTAGGGGTAAAGTGACTATGCATAGATAATAAACAGCGAGTAGCAGCAGTGTAAAAACAAAGGGGGGGGGGGGGGGGGGGGGGGGGGGGTCAATGTAAATAGTCCGGGTGGCCATTTGACTAATTGTTCAGGAGTCTTATGGCTTGGGGGTAGAAGCTATTAAGGAGCCTTTTGGTCCTAGACTTAGTGCGCCAGTACCGCTTGCCGTGCGGTAGCAGAGAGAACAGTCTATGACTTGGGTGACTGGAGTCTTTGACAATTTTTTGGGCCTTCCTCTGACACCGCCTGGTATATAGGTCCTGGATGGCAGGGAGCTTGGCCCCAGTGATGTACTGGGCCGTACTCACTACCCTCTGTAGCGCCTTACGGTCGGATGCCGAGCAGTTACCATACCAGGCGGTGATGTAACCGGTCAGGATGCTCTCGATGGTGCAGCTGTAGAACTTTTTGAGGATCTGGGGACCCATGGCAAATATTTTCAGTCTCCTGAGGGGGAAAAGGTGTTGTAGTGCCCTCTTCACAACTGTCTTGGTGTGTTTGGACCATGATAGTTTGTTGGTGATGTGGACACCAAGGAACTCTCGACCCGCTCCACTGCTGCACCGTCGATGTTTATGGGGGCCTGTTCGGCCCTCATTTACCTGTAGACCACGATCAGCTCCTTTGTCTTGCTCACATTGAGGGAATGGTTGTTGTCTCTGACCTCCTCCCTATAGGCTGTCTATAGGATGTAATGACTTTAAGTCTCTCCAAGGGAAGTCCAATTTCCATGAAACCCTTTCCACTGTCACTGAGGAGAGAATGGCTTTTCCTTTAGGTGTACCTGTCCATATCGCACCTCACCATGTAGTTCAGAGGAGCATGATCTAACCAGAAAAATATAGACCCAAAGACAAGCCCTTTACTGACACTGGCACTGGCCCTACCACCAGCCATGTTCCAAACAGGTCACTGAAAGAGTGGGGAAGCAAAAGCTTAAGCCCTGTACCAAACTCTGTTTAGTGTAGCCATCTACTTTATAGACTTCTTTACTACTGTGTAGCTGATTACTACACAATTAGAATTGAGCAGGAGAGAGGATGGCTACAGGGTTTTGGGGAATGGCTAGTACCACCGTAATTATTCAAAGGTGGTGTATGTGTGTGTATTTTTGTGTCTGTGTATGCATGCGTGTATGGATGTGTGTGTCTGCATGGGTCATTAAAGCTTCCATGTAGTCTAGTCCTTCTGAGGGAGTTAATCGTTGCAGTGGTCAAGTGTCTGAGCTTAATGCATACAGACAAATAGGATGGTGTGTGTGTGTGTTTAGCTGTGGGTCGTGAAGGGGCTAGACGGTTGGGTAGTGGGTACGGCCCAACCATCCACGCAATCTCCGCCTCGCCTCGCTGCCCCTGCCCCTCTAACACACACACACACCGGCCGCCCCCCCCACCACACTGCCCAGTCAGTCTGAGAGCTCAGGCCATTAGTGCCATGTCAATATTGTATGAACAGTGGTGATTGTGTAGCGTGAGTGGGGGACTCTCTCTCCACTCTTTCATAAAGTGGCCTCCCCTTCTTACTCCTCGCCACCACCCTCACTTTATTTCTAATCTATGTCTAAGTCTGTG
Source organism: Coregonus lavaretus (assembly GCF_964263955.1). Lineage (NCBI taxonomy): Eukaryota > Metazoa > Chordata > Actinopteri > Salmoniformes > Salmonidae > Coregonus > Coregonus lavaretus. The sequence continues at coordinate 34,015,450 of NC_140012.1, read as the reverse complement.
CTCATTCCTTTATTTTCAACCCTTTTGAGGATTGTCTTTCTGCATGGCCAGCCGGCTAAGTGGCGCTATAACCAGAGGTCTGATTGGATGGCAACTGTGTAATTGTTTAGGATGTACAATACAGTGGTTCATTGCCTTCCCGTTAGGACTGTATAGAGAGGTCAGCAAGGGATGTTGTCTGTCACAATGCGTGACATGGGATGCTGTTTTTTCAAGCTTTATCTTCTTGGCAAAAACAATTGCCTTGGTTTAAAAACAATTTTTACAAAAAACTTGATATAGTCAGGGAAAGAGTATCTTACATGCTTGTCAAATATACTGAACAAAAATATAAACTCACCATGTAAAGTGTTGGTTCCATGTTTCATGAGCTGAAATAAAAGATCCTAGAAATATTCCATATGCACAAAAAGCTTATTTCTCTCAATTTTTCTGTACAAATTTGCATTTGTCCTTTGCCAATATAATCCATCCACCTGACAGGTGTGGCATATCAAAAAGCTGATTAAACAGCATGATCATTACACAGGTGCACCTTGTGCTGGAGACAATAAAAGGCCATGCTGACTGCAGGTATGTCCACCAGAGCTGTTGCCAGAGTGGGGAGAAACTCATTCTGATTGTCTGGGCCTGGCTCCCCAGTGGGTTGGCCTGGCTCCCAAGTGGGTGGGCCTATGCCCTCCCAGGCCCACCCATGGCTGCGCCCCTGCCATGTGAAATTCATAGATTAGGGCCTAATGAATTTATTTCAGTTGACTGATGTCCTTATATGAACTGTAACTCAGTAAAATTCTTGACATTGTTGCATGTTGTGTTTATATTCTTGTTCAGTATATGAATGGGAGTACAGACACACAAAGGCAGTGTGCCCGTTCCACACGGGGACAGACACTGATCTAGCCAAGAGCTCTTGACTCCACTCAACCTTTAGACACTTACGATGCTGTAACAGACTCCAACACATCTCTGATAAGTGAAGCATTCATGGCACATTTTCTAGTTCATGGAATTGGAGAGAACTTCCACCGAAGCACGCACAGACACACGGACACAGGTACACACACTCTATCCTCTTGGGAGACATGCAAGGATTTAGGCACTTTGTTAGGTCTCAATCGATATGAGTGGACACCCAGTCGTGAAACCAAGGAGACATGGGGAGAGAAACAGCCTTCTGTCAGTGTGTGTGTGTGTGTGTGTGTGTGTGTGTGTGTGTGTGTGTGTGTGTGTGTGTGTGTGTGTGTGAGTGTGAGTGTGCAGGTGCGTGTGCATCATGTCAGATGGAGATAACCCCTCTCTGTTAGTAGTAGTGACCCTTTAAACACAACGTGGCAAAACAAATCTACTGGTTTGAGAAATATTTGGGCTTCAGAGTGTGTGTGTGTGTGTGTGCGTGTGTGTGTGTGTGTGTGTGTGTGTGTGTGTTGAACGTTTGGCCTAGCTTTGAGATGGCATTGTGCCTAAAAGATTGTGCCAATTCCATCTCCCCCCTAATGGCACATGGCACACACGCACGCACACACACACACACACACACACACACACACACACACACACACACACACACACACACACACACAGTCATACAGACTGTGCAATCTACATTTGAAGTCGGAAGTTTACATACACTTAGGTTGGAGTCATTAAAAATCGTTTTTCAACCACTCCACAAATGTCTTGTTAACAAACTATAGTTTTGGCAAGTCGGTTAAGACATCTACTTTGTGCATGACACAAGTCATTTTTCCAACAATTGTTTACAGACAGATAATTTAACTTATAATTCACTGTATCACAATTCCAGTGGGTCAGAAGTTTACATACACTAAGTTTACTGTCCTTTAAACAGCTTGCAAAATTCCAGAAAATGATGTCATGGCTTTAGAAGCTTCTGATAGGCTAATTAACATAATTCGAGTCAATTGGAGGTGTACCTGTGGATGTATTTCAAGGCCTACCTTCAAAGTCAGTGCCTCTTTGCTTGACATCATGGGAAAATCAAAAGAAATCAGCAAAGACTTCAGAAAAAAAATGGTAGACCTCCACAAGTCTGGTTCATCCTTGGGAGCAATTTCCAAATGCCTGAAGGTACCACGTTCATCTGTACAAACAATAGTATGCAAGTATAAACACCCTGGGACCACGCAGCCATCATACAGCTCAGGAAGGAGACGGGTTCTGTCTCCTAGAGATGAACGTACTTTGGTGCGAAAAGTGCAAATCAATCCCAGAACAACAGCAAAGGACCTTGTGAAGATGCTGGAGGAAACAGGTACAAAAGTATCTATATCCACAGTAAAACGAGCCCTATATCGACATAACCTGAAAGGCCGCTCAGCAAGGAAGAAGCCACTGCTCCAAATCCGCCATAAAAAGCCAGACTATGGTTTGCAACTGCACATGGGGACAAAGATCGTACTTTTTGGAGAAATGTCCTCTGATCTGATGAAACAAAAATATAACTGTTTGACCATAATTATCGTCGTTATGTTTGGCCGAAAAAGAGGGAGCTTGCAAGCCAAAGAACACCATCCCAACTGTGAAGAACGGGGGTGGCAGCCCTGACCTCAATCCTATAGAAAATGTGTGGGCAGAACTGAAAAAGCGTGTGCGAGCAAGGAGGCCTACAAACCTGACTCAGTTACACCAGCTCTGTCAGGAGGAATGGGCCAAAATTCACCCAACTTATAGTGGGAAGCATGTGGAAGGCTACCCGAAACATTTGACCCAAGTTAAACAATTTAAAGGCAATGCTACCAATTGAGTGTATGTAAACTTCTGACCCACTGGGAATGTGATGAAAGAAAGAAAAAGCTGAAATAAATCATTCTCTCTACTATTATTCTGACATTTCACATTCTTAAAATGAAGTGGTGATCCTAACTGACCTAAGACAGGAACTTTTTACTAGGATTAAATGTCAGAAATTGTGAAAAACTGAGTTTAAATGTATTTGGCTAAGATATATGTAAACTTCTGACTTCAACTGTAGAACCTAAAATGTCCTCATAGGAAACCCCCTTTGAAGAACTGTTTATGGTTCCAGGTAGAACCCTTTTAAGTTCCATGTTGAAACCTTAAACAGATGGTTCTACATGGAACCCAAAAGGGTTCTACCTGCAACCAAAAAGGGTTCTCCTATGGGGACAGCCAAATAACTTAAGTGTGTTCTCTGCTACACTAAGCAGCACTGTGTGACTGAATGAGTGAGTGACTGAATGAGTGAGTGACTGAATGAGTGAATGACTTGGGCTCTGGATCTATAATGGTCCAATATACTATAGAATAATAATCATTAATAAATAATATGGTGGGTGCTTATATTTGTCCTGTTCCACACATGTACAAGTGTGTATTGGGATCAAGGCAGACTGACTAGGGTGCTGCAGACTGTAGATCTCTGTCTCTGTGTCTGTCTCTGTGTCTCTCCGTCTCTGTGTCTGTCTATGTCCCTGTCCCTCTCTCTCCCTCT